>NC_133819.1:719620-907953 GCF_047830755.1 Zonotrichia albicollis
ATCCTCGGCTCGCTGAGGGCGGGAGAGCGGCCATGAGAGGACCCCGGAGCACAGAGGGAAGATTTATACAGATGCCAGTCACAAACCCGCAAAAATACGCCCGCCCGCGGCGACGCTGAGCCCACAGCATGTATCGGATACGCTTAAAACGCCACAGAAAAATCCGTCGGGGCCGCCATGACGTTGGTATTCCATGCAGGCAGTTCACTTACACCCACCGGGGTCCTCCACTTCCCCGCCATCTCGAGAAGGTCAACGAAAAGTCCGAGACACCCGCGACACGCCACTCCCAGCATGGCGGCCTCTCGCCTGCCTGCCGGCGCACGGCTGCAGTACCGCGCTCTGCCCACAAGGAGGCAGCACTGCCGCCCGCCCCAGACGGGGGCGCAGCGCGCCTCGGGGCTGTGGGCAGCGACGGCGGCAAAAAAGAACAGGGGCGACCCCAGACAAAAACTGCTCTGAAATAAATGCCAGAAACCTGCCTCTTATCCGACCAGAACCAAACGAACCGCCTTGGTTAAAAATCCTATTAAAATCAATTTGATACTCCTATTTTTCGTATTTATATTCACATGCATATTTATAGTGGACATTGATGTAGCATGTAATTTATAAAATATATTCTGTGTATTCCTACTGTTTCTATTTATTTATATTTTGTGGTTTTAAAAAAATCTTTCTATATTTATTGTATATTTCTATGTTAAAAGCATGATAGAAATGTAATTTTAATTATTTAAAATAAAAATCCCATACTAACTAAACAAATACAAAAAAGCTCTATTCTTTTAAACTATATTGAAATATTTTTATATTTATAGCTTGCATGACTATATTCCCATTTATATTTATAGTTTATATTTAAGCATTATATTAATCATGATATATAATATGTGTCCTATTCAAATAATAGAAATAAATTATTTATTAAATTATGTACCATATCTACTGCTACAACTTATTTTATCTTAGATTTTTAATTTTATATTAGCCTTTAGCTATTTATGATCTCTTTCTATACTTAGATTTCTACCTTTATATTATTTGTATGTATCATTTTTGTACTAAAACCCCTGCTTTTGCCAAATAAAAAACAAAACCCCCCTTTACGTTAAACTGCTTTAAAAAACTTATATCAATATGGTGTAATATATAACAAACGATAGATATGATAAACATAAAATTGATATAAATTTATTTATATCTATTTCCTATAATACACTATAATAAGATATATACAGTATTACTGGTATTATGGATTTTATATGCAGATACTGATTTATGTTATTTTGTATTTTAAATAATTTAACCATTCTCTATATATTTGAAAGACATTTATGTATTTATACTTTGGTTGCGATTTTTTCTGGGTGTTTTCCGGGTCTTTTCTTGCTCTTCTTGGAATTGTTTCTCTGGGTTTTCTCTGGGTTTTTCTTGCCCATCTTGGGGGTTTTTTCTGGGTTTCTTCATGCCCATCTTCGGGTTTTTTTTCTGGGTTTTTTCTTGCCCGTCTTCGGGTTCTTTTCTGGGTTTTTTTCTTGCCCATCTTGTTGGGCTTTTTTTCTGGGTTTTTTCTTACCCATCTTCGTCTGTTTTTACTGGGTTTTAAGCCAACATGGGTACATTCCATGTCAGTACATACAATATAACCCGGCTGAGGATTTTTTATTCTAACTTTAAAAATGAGTTGCAAAACCTGAAAAGCAAAAGTCATATACACAAGGTTAAATCCAGTCAGCATGTGCCCACACATGCAGAGACGAGCAGACACAGACAGACACAGCCACGTGCTCTCACACACACTGACACACTCTTGCCACTTACACGCTCACTGCGGCCCTTACCTGAGACGCTGAAGAACGTGCTGTGACACATCTTCTGGCTGCTGCTCCTTGAAGTAAATGGCAGATCCTGGGGAAATCAGCAGCCTCGGGGACCTGTGAGACAACAGGAAGGGTCAACGAGTGGCTATCTGACAGCTAGGACTTGTCCCCACTCTGGACCCATAAACTTTCTACCCAAAATCCCACAAAAGACAGATGAAGAGTAAAATTTCTATAACTGTTCTACCTAACTGTGACTACGTGCCAGGGCAGGGCAGCTCTGATCATAAGTGGTACAATATAAGTACACACAATATAGGCTGAGGTAAACAGTGCAAGTGCAAACAGAGCGTAAGTACACACAATATAAGGTGACGCACTTACATACAGTATAAACCAACACAGGTACACACAATATAAACCAATATAGGTACATCCAATGTAAGTACATATAGTATAAACCAACATAAGTACATACAGTATAAGTACGTACAGTATAAGCCAGCATAGGTACACACAATAGAGGTACATACAACATAAGCCAACATAGGCAGATACAATACCAGCCAGGACTTGAGATAACTCTCTGGAAGACGAATTCTTGAGCCCTGTACCCTTTGAGAAGATGGAACCTAAGGAACTGCTGCAGTCACCTGAGGAGGTGCATCTGAAAAAAAGTCAGGACAAAAGTCAAAGGGCTGCAGAATAACTTAAGTGCTCGGCTAAATTGGGCTGTAATCGGCTAAACTCGGCTATTGTCGGCTGCATTCGGCTGGATGCGCCTCTTCGGCGCGGCTCGGCTCGCTTCGGCCGAACTCGGAGCCGCTCTGTGCGCCGGGCGCGGCTCGGGTTCATTCGGCTGAACTCGGAGCCTCTCCGTGCGCTCGGCGCGGCTCGGCTCGTTCGGCTCGCTTCGGCCGAACTCGGAGCTGCTCTGTACGTTCGGCGGGGCTCGGCTTCATTCAGCCGAACTCGGAGCCGCTCTGTGCGCACGGCGCGGCTCGGCTTCATTCAGCCGAACTCGGAGCCGCTCTGTGCGCACGGCGCGGCTCGGCTTCATTCAGCCGAACTCGGAGCCGCTCTGTGCGCTCAGCGCGGCTCGTGTCGCTTCGGCCGAACTCGGAGCCGCTCTGTACATTCAGCGCGGCTCGGCTTCATTCAGCCGAACTCGGAGCCGCTCTGTGCGCTCGGCGCGGCTCGTGTCGCTTCGGCCGAACTCGGAGCCTCTCTGTGCGCTCGGCGCGCCTCGGCTCGCTTCGGCCGAACTCGGAGCCGCTCTGTGCGTTCGGCGCGCCTCGGCTCGGGTCGGCTCCCTGAGGGCGGGCAAGCGGCGCCGCCTCACGTTAAACGCGCCCGGCTCGGGGCTCTCCTGCTGCCGCGTCCCGCGGGCGGCCCGCCCATCGCACGGACACGACCGGGAGCGCGGGGCGGCACAGGGGCTCATTAGGCGGTGACCGCACTCGCGCTAATTAGCGCGCACGAGAGCAGCGGGCTCGGTTCGCCTGAGCTCGGCTCCGTTCAGGCAGCCTCGCAAGCCTGGCCTCGGTTCGCTCGAGGCCGTCAGGTTCGGCCGGTCTCGCCTTGCTTCGGCTGAGCTCGTTCCATTCGGCCGAAGGAGGCGTCGTTCGATCGTGTTTTTACAAATATCTTTCTCTATAGATTGTATATTTCTATATTTAGATTTATACTTCTATAATACTTCTATTATTCTAAATAAAAACCCCGTCTCTAACCAAATAAATACAAAAAACAACCTTCTTTTAAACGAGATTGAAATATTTTTATACTTAGTATAATTATATTCCCATTCATATTTATAGTTTCTTTTGATGCAGTGTATTAATTATATATAATATATGTAAAGTTCTAGAAATGTATTTAAATTATTATTTATATTATGAGTCATATCTACTGCTACAACTAATTTTTTCTTGTTTTTAAACTTTATATATATATCTGTATTTATTTATGATATATTCCTGTACTTAGATTTCTACATTTATATTGTTTGTATTTATAATTTTTATAATAAAAACCCTGCCTATTGACAAATAAAAAAAACCTGCTTTACTTAGCTATTTAAAAAAATATTTTCATGATTACAATTTTCATGTTTATATTTGTAATTTATTCTATATCACATGAGAACACACCTGCTCCTGCACCCCAGTGGGGCTTCCTCTCCTGGGGACCTTGGGGTGCCCCAACGGCATCAGAGCCCCGAGTCTTCACCCCCCTCTCCTCTATTTAGAAACTACACAGGAACTTTTTTCTGGAAACAAAGACATTACCTAAATCCTCTCCCCGTGTCCCAGACAGATAGATATTCAGTTATTAGTTGGCTGGGCAGCAGTTTCTTAAATAGAATGATAAACAAGATGTGAACATTTTAGCTACAAGCAAATAGGCAAATCTGAACAAGGTACCGATGGCCAGCCACTCAAGTAATTTTGAAGCAATTTTTTAAACAATAAAATACTGCTACCACAAAAATAAAGCAAAAAGCTAACTACTGGCTAAGAAAAAATTAACTTTTGACAGCAACAACATTCCAACCACACAGGCTTTTTTCCCGATGTCATACCTTCTCTTGGGAATTCTCATCATGTATCCCAAAAGGAATAAATACCTTAGAGCATCCTAAAGCAGAAAGTAGCACACATGAGCTCCTCACACTCCCGGCAGTGCACTGAGCTCCTCACACTCCAGTGCAGCGTGCACTGAGTCTGCAACAAATTCTGCTCAGTGAGAGTCTGCAAACAAAGGTTCAACTGATGAACTGAACTGATTTTGTAGGGATGTTTTCTAAGCACAGAAGCACAAAAAAGAACGAGCAGAAACAATTCTTAAATAAATCTGCAAGTTTTATTTAGCATATATGCGAGTGATTTCCACCCTGTGGCTTCTCACTTTGATTTGTCTGTAGGTTCAGGAAGATGACAATGCACACTCTGCCTTCCCTGAGCCCCCACGTCAGCTGAGCGCTGCTCCGTGTGCTCAGATCGTCAGGAGCTGGATTACACGTACCCGGACGGACTGCAACTGCTCTGCTGCAGATTCAGGAGACGACGGCAGAGAGGGGCTGGCCGAGGCGTTGTCCGAATTCCATTTCTGTGTGACGAGAAGCGGTTTGTTCCCAACAGCTGCAACATCCCCGGCTCGCTTCCGTGGTGAGTACCGATGGCACACAAATGGCAGCCTGAGGAAATCGTGTTCTGGGCTCTAAGTGGCTGGGACAGGGTCTGATGTTTTGTTTTGTATCTGTATGACGATTAGTACGACAGGGCTCTGAGGGATGACATGGCAACACAGAATTAAAAACTCCTCGATAGAATTACATCGACTTCTAGGAAAAGACAAAAGCCTATCACCCTTCTGAAATCTACTTTTAATCCAAAGCACACAGATTGTCACTATTCTGCACCTTCCAGCTTTTCAAAGCAGCTTACTTCTGAAGACCAGGAAACATTGATTTCTACAGAAACAATGGGCAACCCCCAGGTTAATTTAAGCACTACTCTTTAATAGGGGATCTGCCAGCGTGCCAGTCCAGCTTCAAGTGCACTTTATTTCAGTCTCACATCCCCACAAAATTCTTCTCACATCTTCCAACCCTGAAATCGTATTTTTCCCTAAGGCTTCTCATCGTTAGCAATTTCAAATAACATGGTATTTTTACAACATTCCAAAATGTCATGCTGGACTGTACTAGAGAGTAATCTGCAAATATAAGCTTAGCAAAGTTTGAATTGACTTGTCCAGAGAAAAAACCTAGAAGTGAACACCTACACCTGCCTACAAAGAGCTAACAAGCCCCTGGCAGCTACCACATCAAAGCACAGTGGATGTTTCTAACAGAGGGTAAGGATAACAATACCACCTTTTGTTCTCTCCAGCTTGTTTTCCCTGCAGTCATATTTGCTTCTTATGATTTTTTAGGGATATCAGGTATCGGTTGTGCAGGGTTACGCACTGCGGAGGGATCTCTCGGTGATGCGGCCGTGCCCAGCTCCTCAAGTTCCAGCAGAGGGAGAGACGCGGAAGGATGCATGCAAGGTGCTGCAGTTTTTGCCCGCTGTGGTGCTGTGTATAGAGCCGGTGGTGGAGGAAGCGGCATGACCCTGACCCTAACCCTAACCCTGACCCTAACCCTAGCCCTTACCCCGCCCCCAACCTCACCCGAGTGCTCAACCCCACCCCGGGTCCCCCCCCGAGGCCTGAACCCCACCCCGAACCCCAATTAATCTTAAAGTGAACCGTAGCCCTTATAATTACCCCTTAAAATTAACCCTAATTTTTAAAATTACCGATTAAAACAAAGCCTTATCCAAGATGGCGGCCCCCACGTCGTCACGTGAATGTTTTCTAAGATGGCGATGGTCACGTGACTTTGAGCAAGATGGCTGCGCCCATGATGTCACGTGGTGTCCGGTAAAATGGCCGCGCCCTGGGGTAGTTTCCGGCAAAATGGCGGCGCCCATGCTGACACGCGGTTTTCAGTAAGATGGCGATGCCCAGCCGAGCACGTGGTATGGGGACAAGATGGCGGTGCCCAACCGAATGATGCCACTTCCGGCAATATGGCGGCCGCCATGACCGGATTTTTTTCCTCGATTTCTGACGGATATTTTGCACTTTCCACTAGTTCCCGGTGGCCGGAATGCTGCTCCGGTTCGCGTGCGGCCAGGGTCGTCGCGAGGAGGGGCTTCTGGGGCGCAGCGGCGGCCTCTGGCCGCGACGGCCTGGCGACGGGGGGCGGCGCCTGGGGCAGGGGCACGGCGACGGGGGGCGGTGTCTGGGGGCGGTGCCGCGGGGACGGGCAGCTAGGGGCGGGGCGGCGCCCGCAGGCGAGGGCCCGTAGACAGGGGGCGGCGCCCAAAGGCGGGGGGGCCGGAGACGGCCGATTTTAGGACAGTCGCGCTTTACGGCAGTTTTACGACAGTCGCGCTTTACGGCACCTTTTACGACAGTCGCGCTTTACGGCCGCTTTCAGTTCCTATGTTGTGTCCAGCCCCGATCCCAGTCCCACAATGATGACAAGTGCAGGCCCAGTGATTTCAGCTCTTTCACCTCTTCACCCACAAGCTTTATTTTACTGCCAGCTCTCTTCTTCCAGCTCCAGCTCTGTGTTGCTCCAGCTTCACATGGCAGCATCTTGCTCTTGGCCCCAGCTCGGCAACAATTCAGCTCCCGCACGAGCCTCTGTAAGCCCACCCCACCGTCCATATCCTAGCCCTGCAGTGATTTTAGCTCCCACCGAGCAGTCCCCAGTCACTTTGCCCACCCCTGCATTAGTTCTCCTGGATGCCCAGAGCCCCGTTCACAGGTCTAGTGCCTTTGCCATTTTCAAAGTGCCAGCCCAGCAGTCCATTTCCAAGACCCACAGAGATTTCAGCTGCACCCCAAGAGGTGCCATCACCGGCACAGGCAATATCCTAGCATCGACGGGGTTTTCAGGCGCAAGCTTGCAGCCCCCTTTTCCCACTCCATACCTGCTGTTCTACTATCGGTCGCAATACCCAGCCCCTGCATCCGAGTAACAGGACTACAGTGATCTCGGCGCAAGAACAATAGAGTGTCAGTACAGGCGTTAGATTGCTATGATGTGTTAAGCTGCAATTCCAGTCCCACAATGATGACAAGTGCAGGCCCAGTGATTTCAGCTCTTTCACCTCTTCGCCCACAAGCTTTATTTTACCGTCTCTGTGCCAGCCCTACAGTTCCTATGTTGTGTGCAGCCCCGATCCCAGACCCACAATGATGACAAGACCAGGCCCAGTGATTTCAGCTCTTTCACCTCTTCACCCACAAGCTTTATTTTACTGCCAGCTCTCTTCTTCCAGCTCCAGCTCTGTGTTGCTCCAGCTTCACATGGCAGCATCTTGCTCTTGGCCCCAGCTCGGCAACAATTCAGCTCCAGCACGAGCCTCTGGAAGCCCACCCCACCATCCATATCCTAGCCCTGCAGTGATTTTAGCTCCCACCGAGCAGTCCCCAGTCACTTTGCCCACCCCTGCATTAGTTCTCCTGGATGCCCAGAGCCCCGTTCACAGCTCTAGTGCCTTTGCCATTTTCATTCAAAGTGCCAGCCCAGCAGTCCACTTCCCAGCCCCACAGAGATTTCAGCTGCGCCCCAAGAGGTGCCATCACCGGCGCAGGCAATATCCTAGGATCGACGGGGTTTTCAGGCGCAAGCTTGCAGCCCCCTTCTCCCACTCCACACCTGCTGTTCTACTATCGGTCACAATACCCAGCCCCTGCATCCATGTCACAGGCCTACAGTGATCTCGGCGCAAGAACAATACAGTGTCAGTACAGGCGTTAGATTGCTATGATGTGTTAAGCTGCAATTCCAGTCCCACAATGATGACAAGTGCAGGCCCAGTGATTTCAGCTCTTTCACCTCTTCACCCACAAGCTTTATTTTACTGCCAGCTCTCTTCTTCCAGCTCCAGCTCTGTGTTGCTCCAGCTTCACATGGCAGCATCTTGCTCTTGGCCCCAGCTCGGCAACAATTCGGCTCCCGCACGAGCCTCTGGAAGCCCACCCCACCGTCCATATCCTAGCCCTGCAGTGATTTTAGCTCCCACCGAGCAGTCCCCAGTCACTTTGCCCACCCCTGCATTAGTTCTCCTGGATGCCCAGAGCCCCGTTCACAGGTCTAGTGCCTTTGCCATTTTCAAAGTGCCAGCCCAGCAGTCCATTTCCAAGACCCACAGAGATTTCAGCTGCACCCCAAGAGGTGCCATCACCGGCACAGGCAATATCCTAGCATCGACGGGGTTTTCAGGCGCAAGCTTGCAGCCCCCTTTTCCCACTCCATACCTGCTGTTCTACTATCGGTCGCAATACCCAGCCCCTGCATCCGAGTAACAGGACTACAGTGATCTCGGCGCAAGAACAATAGAGTGTCAGAACGGCCTTATATTGCTATGATGTGTTAAGCTGCAATTCCAGTCCCACAATGATGACAAGTGCAGGCCCAGTGATTTCAGCTCTTTCACCTCTTCGCCCACAAGCTTTATTTTACGGTCTCTGTGCCAGCACCTACAGTTCCTATGTTGTGTGCAGCCCCGATCCCAGACCCACAATGATGACAAGACCAGGCCCAGTGATTTCAGCTCTTTCACCTCTTCACCCACAAGCTTTATTTTACTGCCAGCTCTCTTCTTCCAGCTCCAGCTCTGTGTTGCTCCAGCTTCACATGGCAGCATCTTGCTCTTGGCCCCAGCTCGGCAACAATTCAGCTCCAGCACGAGCCTCTGTAAGCCCACCCCACCATCCATATCCTAGCCCTGCAGTGATTTTAGCTCCCACCGAGCAGTCCCCAGTCACTTTGCCCACCCCTGCATTAGTTCTCCTGGATGCCCAGAGCCCCGTTCACAGCTCTAGTGCCTTTGCCATTTTCATTCAAAGTGCCAGCCCAGCAGTCCACTTCCCAGCCCCACAGAGATTTCAGCTGCGCCCCAAGAGGTGCCATCACCGGCGCAGGCAATATCCTAGGATCGACGGGGTTTTCAGGCGCAAGCTTGCAGCCCCCTTCTCCCACTCCACACCTGCTGTTCTACTATCGGTCACAATACCCAGCCCCTGCATCCATGTCACAGGCCTACAGTGATCTCGGCGCAAGAACAATAGAGTGTCAGTACAGGCGTTAGATTGCTATGATGTGTTAAGCTGCAATTCCAGTCCCACAATGATGACAAGTGCAGGCCCAGTGATTTCAGCTCTTTCACCTCTTCACCCACAAGCTTTATTTTACTGCCAGCTCTCTTCTTCCAGCTCCAGCTCTGTGTTGCTCCAGCTTCACATGGCAGCATCTTGCTCTTGGCCCCAGCTCAGCAACAATTCGGCTCCCGCACGAGCCTCTGTAAGCCCACCCCACCGTCCATATCCTAGCCCTGCAGTGATTTTAGCTCCCACCGAGCAGTCCCCAGTCACTTTGCCCACCCCTGCATTAGTTCTCCTGGATGCCCAGAGCCCCGTTCACAGGTCTAGTGCCTTTGCCATTTTCAAAGTGCCAGCCCAGCAGTCCATTTCCAAGACCCACAGAGATTTCAGCTGCACCCCAAGAGGTGCCATCACCGGCACAGGCAATATCCTAGCATCGACGGGGTTTTCAGGCGCAAGCTTGCAGCCCCCTTTTCCCACTCCATACCTGCTGTTCTACTATCGGTCGCAATACCCAGCCCCTGCATCCGAGTAACAGGACTACAGTGATCTCGGCGCAAGAGCAATAGAGTGTCAGTACAGGCGTTAGATTGCTATGATGTGTTAAGCTGCAATTCCAGTCCCACAATGATGACAAGTGCAGGCCCAGTGATTTCAGCTCTTTCACCTCTTCACCCACAAGCTTTATTTTACTGCCAGCTCTCTTCTTCCAGCTCCAGCTCTGTGTTGCTCCAGCTTCACATGGCAGCATCTTGCTCTTGGCCCCAGCTCGGCAACAATTCGGCTCCCGCACGAGCCTCTGGAAGCCCACCCCACCATCCATATCCTAGCCCTGCAGTGATTTTAGCTCCCACCGAGCAGTCCCCAGTCACTTTGCCCACCCCTGCATTAGTTCTCCTGGATGCCCAGAGCCCCGTTCACAGGTCTAGTGCCTTTGCCATTTTCAAAGTGCCAGCCCAGCAGTCCATTTCCAAGACCCACAGAGATTTCAGCTGCACCCCAAGAGGTGCCATCACCGGCACAGGCAATATCCTAGCATCGACGGGGTTTTCAGGCGCAAGCTTGCAGCCCCCTTTTCCCACTCCATACCTGCTGTTCTACTATCGGTCGCAATACCCAGCCCCTGCATCCGAGTAACAGGACTACAGTGATCTCGGCGCAAGAACAATAGAGTGTCAGAACGGCCTTATATTGCTATGATGTGTTAAGCTGCAATTCCAGTCCCACAATGATGACAAGTGCAGGCCCAGTGATTTCAGCTCTTTCACCTCTTCGCCCACAAGCTTTATTTTACGGTCTCTGTGCCAGCCCTACAGTTCCTATGTTGTGTGCAGCCCCGATCCCAGACCCACAATGATGACAAGACCAGGCCCAGTGATTTCAGCTCTTTCACCTCTTCACCCACAAGCTTTATTTTACTGCCAGCTCTCTTCTTCCAGCTCCAGCTCTGTGTTGCTCCAGCTTCACATGGCAGCATCTTGCTCTCGGCCCCAGCTCGGCAACAATTCAGCTCCAGCACGAGCCTCTGTAAGCCCACCCCACCATCCATATCCTAGCCCTGCAGTGATTTTAGCTCCCACCGAGCAGTCCCCAGTCACTTTGCCCACCCCTGCATTAGTTCTCCTGGATGCCCAGAGCCCCGTTCACAGCTCTAGTGCCTTTGCCATTTTCATTCAAAGTGCCAGCCCAGCAGTCCACTTCCCAGCCCCACAGAGATTTCAGCTGCGCCCCAAGAGGTGCCATCACCGGCGCAGGCAATATCCTAGGATCGACGGGGTTTTCAGGCGCAAGCTTGCAGCCCCCTTCTCCCACTCCACACCTGCTGTTCTACTATCGGTCACAATACCCAGCCCCTGCATCCATGTCACAGGCCTACAGTGATCTCGGCGCAAGAACAATAGAGTGTCAGTACAGGCGTTAGATTGCTATGATGTGTTAAGCTGCAATTCCAGTCCCACAATGATGACAAGTGCAGGCCCAGTGATTTCAGCTCTTTCACCTCTTCACCCACAAGCTTTATTTTACTGCCAGCTCTCTTCTTCCAGCTCCAGCTCTGTGTTGCTCCAGCTTCACATGGCAGCATCTTGCTCTTGGCCCCAGCTCAGCAACAATTCGGCTCCCGCACGAGCCTCTGTAAGCCCACCCCACCGTCCATATCCTAGCCCTGCAGTGATTTTAGCTCCCACCGAGCAGTCCCCAGTCACTTTGCCCACCCCTGCATTAGTTCTCCTGGATGCCCAGAGCCCCGTTCACAGGTCTAGTGCCTTTGCCATTTTCAAAGTGCCAGCCCAGCAGTCCATTTCCAAGACCCACAGAGATTTCAGCTGCACCCCAAGAGGTGCCATCACCGGCACAGGCAATATCCTAGCATCGACGGGGTTTTCAGGCGCAAGCTTGCAGCCCCCTTTTCCCACTCCATACCTGCTGTTCTACTATCGGTCGCAATACCCAGCCCCTGCATCCGAGTAACAGGACTACAGTGATCTCGGCGCAAGAACAATAGAGTGTCAGAACGGCCTTATATTGCTATGATGTGTTAAGCTGCAATTCCAGTCCCACAATGATGACAAGTGCAGGCCCAGTGATTTCAGCTCTTTCACCTCTTCGCCCACAAGCTTTATTTTACGGTCTCTGTGCCAGCACCTACAGTTCCTATGTTGTGTGCAGCCCCGATCCCAGACCCACAATGATGACAAGACCAGGCCCAGTGATTTCAGCTCTTTCACCTCTTCACCCACAAGCTTTATTTTACTGCCAGCTCTCTTCTTCCAGCTCCAGCTCTGTGTTGCTCCAGCTTCACATGGCAGCATCTTGCTCTTGGCCCCAGCTCGGCAACAATTCAGCTCCAGCACGAGCCTCTGTAAGCCCACCCCACCATCCATATCCTAGCCCTGCAGTGATTTTAGCTCCCACCGAGCAGTCCCCAGTCACTTTGCCCACCCCTGCATTAGTTCTCCTGGATGCCCAGAGCCCCGTTCACAGCTCTAGTGCCTTTGCCATTTTCATTCAAAGTGCCAGCCCAGCAGTCCACTTCCCAGCCCCACAGAGATTTCAGCTGCGCCCCAAGAGGTGCCATCACCGGCGCAGGCAATATCCTAGGATCGACGGGGTTTTCAGGCGCAAGCTTGCAGCCCCCTTCTCCCACTCCACACCTGCTGTTCTACTATCGGTCACAATACCCAGCCCCTGCATCCATGTCACAGGCCTACAGTGATCTCGGCGCAAGAACAATAGAGTGTCAGTACAGGCGTTAGATTGCTATGATGTGTTAAGCTGCAATTCCAGTCCCACAATGATGACAAGTGCAGGCCCAGTGATTTCAGCTCTTTCACCTCTTCACCCACAAGCTTTATTTTACTGCCAGCTCTCTTCTTCCAGCTCCAGCTCTGTGTTGCTCCAGCTTCACATGGCAGCATCTTGCTCTTGGCCCCAGCTCAGCAACAATTCGGCTCCCGCACGAGCCTCTGTAAGCCCACCCCACCGTCCATATCCTAGCCCTGCAGTGATTTTAGCTCCCACCGAGCAGTCCCCAGTCACTTTGCCCACCCCTGCATTAGTTCTCCTGGATGCCCAGAGCCCCGTTCACAGGTCTAGTGCCTTTGCCATTTTCAAAGTGCCAGCCCAGCAGTCCATTTCCAAGACCCACAGAGATTTCAGCTGCACCCCAAGAGGTGCCATCACCGGCACAGGCAATATCCTAGCATCGACGGGGTTTTCAGGCGCAAGCTTGCAGCCCCCTTTTCCCACTCCATACCTGCTGTTCTACTATCGGTCGCAATACCCAGCCCCTGCATCCGAGTAACAGGACTACAGTGATCTCGGCGCAAGAGCAATAGAGTGTCAGTACAGGCGTTAGATTGCTATGATGTGTTAAGCTGCAATTCCAGTCCCACAATGATGACAAGTGCAGGCCCAGTGATTTCAGCTCTTTCACCTCTTCACCCACAAGCTTTATTTTACTGCCAGCTCTCTTCTTCCAGCTCCAGCTCTGTGTTGCTCCAGCTTCACATGGCAGCATCTTGCTCTTGGCCCCAGCTCGGCAACAATTCGGCTCCCGCACGAGCCTCTGGAAGCCCACCCCACCATCCATATCCTAGCCCTGCAGTGATTTTAGCTCCCACCGAGCAGTCCCCAGTCACTTTGCCCACCCCTGCATTAGTTCTCCTGGATGCCCAGAGCCCCGTTCACAGGTCTAGTGCCTTTGCCATTTTCAAAGTGCCAGCCCAGCAGTCCATTTCCAAGACCCACAGAGATTTCAGCTGCACCCCAAGAGGTGCCATCACCGGCACAGGCAATATCCTAGCATCGACGGGGTTTTCAGGCGCAAGCTTGCAGCCCCCTTTTCCCACTCCATACCTGCTGTTCTACTATCGGTCGCAATACCCAGCCCCTGCATCCGAGTAACAGGACTACAGTGATCTCGGCGCAAGAACAATAGAGTGTCAGAACGGCCTTATATTGCTATGATGTGTTAAGCTGCAATTCCAGTCCCACAATGATGACAAGTGCAGGCCCAGTGATTTCAGCTCTTTCACCTCTTCGCCCACAAGCTTTATTTTACGGTCTCTGTGCCAGCCCTACAGTTCCTATGTTGTGTGCAGCCCCGATCCCAGACCCACAATGATGACAAGACCAGGCCCAGTGATTTCAGCTCTTTCACCTCTTCACCCACAAGCTTTATTTTACTGCCAGCTCTCTTCTTCCAGCTCCAGCTCTGTGTTGCTCCAGCTTCACATGGCAGCATCTTGCTCTCGGCCCCAGCTCGGCAACAATTCAGCTCCAGCACGAGCCTCTGTAAGCCCACCCCACCATCCATATCCTAGCCCTGCAGTGATTTTAGCTCCCACCGAGCAGTCCCCAGTCACTTTGCCCACCCCTGCATTAGTTCTCCTGGATGCCCAGAGCCCCGTTCACAGCTCTAGTGCCTTTGCCATTTTCATTCAAAGTGCCAGCCCAGCAGTCCACTTCCCAGCCCCACAGAGATTTCAGCTGCGCCCCAAGAGGTGCCATCACCGGCGCAGGCAATATCCTAGGATCGACGGGGTTTTCAGGCGCAAGCTTGCAGCCCCCTTCTCCCACTCCACACCTGCTGTTCTACTATCGGTCACAATACCCAGCCCCTGCATCCATGTCACAGGCCTACAGTGATCTCGGCGCAAGAACAATAGAGTGTCAGTACAGGCGTTAGATTGCTATGATGTGTTAAGCTGCAATTCCAGTCCCACAATGATGACAAGTGCAGGCCCAGTGATTTCAGCTCTTTCACCTCTTCACCCACAAGCTTTATTTTACTGCCAGCTCTCTTCTTCCAGCTCCAGCTCTGTGTTGCTCCAGCTTCACATGGCAGCATCTTGCTCTTGGCCCCAGCTCAGCAACAATTCGGCTCCCGCACGAGCCTCTGTAAGCCCACCCCACCGTCCATATCCTAGCCCTGCAGTGATTTTAGCTCCCACCGAGCAGTCCCCAGTCACTTTGCCCACCCCTGCATTAGTTCTCCTGGATGCCCAGAGCCCCGTTCACAGCTCTAGTGCCTTTGCCATTTTCATTCAAAGTGCCAGCCCAGCAGTCCACTTCCCAGCCCCACAGAGATTTCAGCTGCGCCCCAAGAGGTGCCATCACCGGCGCAGGCAATATCCTAGGATCGACGGGGTTTTCAGGCGCAAGCTTGCAGCCCCCTTCTCCCACTCCACACCTGCTGTTCTACTATCGGTCACAATACCCAGCCCCTGCATCCATGTCACAGGCCTACAGTGATCTCGGCGCAAGAACAATAGAGTGTCAGTACAGGCGTTAGATTGCTATGATGTGTTAAGCTGCAATTCCAGTCCCACAATGATGACAAGTGCAGGCCCAGTGATTTCAGCTCTTTCACCTCTTCACCCACAAGCTTTATTTTACTGCCAGCTCTCTTCTTCCAGCTCCAGCTCTGTGTTGCTCCAGCTTCACATGGCAGCATCTTGCTCTTGGCCCCAGCTCAGCAACAATTCGGCTCCCGCACGAGCCTCTGTAAGCCCACCCCACCGTCCATATCCTAGCCCTGCAGTGATTTTAGCTCCCACCGAGCAGTCCCCAGTCACTTTGCCCACCCCTGCATTAGTTCTCCTGGATGCCCAGAGCCCCGTTCACAGGTCTAGTGCCTTTGCCATTTTCAAAGTGCCAGCCCAGCAGTCCATTTCCAAGACCCACAGAGATTTCAGCTGCACCCCAAGAGGTGCCATCACCGGCACAGGCAATATCCTAGCATCGACGGGGTTTTCAGGCGCAAGCTTGCAGCCCCCTTTTCCCACTCCATACCTGCTGTTCTACTATCGGTCGCAATACCCAGCCCCTGCATCCGAGTAACAGGACTACAGTGATCTCGGCGCAAGAGCAATAGAGTGTCAGTACAGGCGTTAGATTGCTATGATGTGTTAAGCTGCAATTCCAGTCCCACAATGATGACAAGTGCAGGCCCAGTGATTTCAGCTCTTTCACCTCTTCACCCACAAGCTTTATTTTACTGCCAGCTCTCTTCTTCCAGCTCCAGCTCTGTGTTGCTCCAGCTTCACATGGCAGCATCTTGCTCTTGGCCCCAGCTCGGCAACAATTCGGCTCCCGCACGAGCCTCTGGAAGCCCACCCCACCATCCATATCCTAGCCCTGCAGTGATTTTAGCTCCCACCGAGCAGTCCCCAGTCACTTTGCCCACCCCTGCATTAGTTCTCCTGGATGCCCAGAGCCCCGTTCACAGGTCTAGTGCCTTTGCCATTTTCAAAGTGCCAGCCCAGCAGTCCATTTCCAAGACCCACAGAGATTTCAGCTGCACCCCAAGAGGTGCCATCACCGGCACAGGCAATATCCTAGCATCGACGGGGTTTTCAGGCGCAAGCTTGCAGCCCCCTTTTCCCACTCCATACCTGCTGTTCTACTATCGGTCGCAATACCCAGCCCCTGCATCCGAGTAACAGGACTACAGTGATCTCGGCGCAAGAACAATAGAGTGTCAGAACGGCCTTATATTGCTATGATGTGTTAAGCTGCAATTCCAGTCCCACAATGATGACAAGTGCAGGCCCAGTGATTTCAGCTCTTTCACCTCTTCGCCCACAAGCTTTATTTTACGGTCTCTGTGCCAGCCCTACAGTTCCTATGTTGTGTGCAGCCCCGATCCCAGACCCACAATGATGACAAGACCAGGCCCAGTGATTTCAGCTCTTTCACCTCTTCACCCACAAGCTTTATTTTACTGCCAGCTCTCTTCTTCCAGCTCCAGCTCTGTGTTGCTCCAGCTTCACATGGCAGCATCTTGCTCTCGGCCCCAGCTCGGCAACAATTCAGCTCCAGCACGAGCCTCTGTAAGCCCACCCCACCATCCATATCCTAGCCCTGCAGTGATTTTAGCTCCCACCGAGCAGTCCCCAGTCACTTTGCCCACCCCTGCATTAGTTCTCCTGGATGCCCAGAGCCCCGTTCACAGCTCTAGTGCCTTTGCCATTTTCATTCAAAGTGCCAGCCCAGCAGTCCACTTCCCAGCCCCACAGAGATTTCAGCTGCGCCCCAAGAGGTGCCATCACCGGCGCAGGCAATATCCTAGGATCGACGGGGTTTTCAGGCGCAAGCTTGCAGCCCCCTTCTCCCACTCCACACCTGCTGTTCTACTATCGGTCACAATACCCAGCCCCTGCATCCATGTCACAGGCCTACAGTGATCTCGGCGCAAGAACAATAGAGTGTCAGTACAGGCGTTAGATTGCTATGATGTGTTAAGCTGCAATTCCAGTCCCACAATGATGACAAGTGCAGGCCCAGTGATTTCAGCTCTTTCACCTCTTCACCCACAAGCTTTATTTTACTGCCAGCTCTCTTCTTCCAGCTCCAGCTCTGTGTTGCTCCAGCTTCACATGGCAGCATCTTGCTCTTGGCCCCAGCTCAGCAACAATTCGGCTCCCGCACGAGCCTCTGTAAGCCCACCCCACCGTCCATATCCTAGCCCTGCAGTGATTTTAGCTCCCACCGAGCAGTCCCCAGTCACTTTGCCCACCCCTGCATTAGTTCTCCTGGATGCCCAGAGCCCCGTTCACAGGTCTAGTGCCTTTGCCATTTTCAAAGTGCCAGCCCAGCAGTCCATTTCCAAGACCCACAGAGATTTCAGCTGCACCCCAAGAGGTGCCATCACCGGCACAGGCAATATCCTAGCATCGACGGGGTTTTCAGGCGCAAGCTTGCAGCCCCCTTTTCCCACTCCATACCTGCTGTTCTACTATCGGTCGCAATACCCAGCCCCTGCATCCGAGTAACAGGACTACAGTGATCTCGGCGCAAGAGCAATAGAGTGTCAGTACAGGCGTTAGATTGCTATGATGTGTTAAGCTGCAATTCCAGTCCCACAATGATGACAAGTGCAGGCCCAGTGATTTCAGCTCTTTCACCTCTTCACCCACAAGCTTTATTTTACTGCCAGCTCTCTTCTTCCAGCTCCAGCTCTGTGTTGCTCCAGCTTCACATGGCAGCATCTTGCTCTTGGCCCCAGCTCGGCAACAATTCGGCTCCCGCACGAGCCTCTGGAAGCCCACCCCACCATCCATATCCTAGCCCTGCAGTGATTTTAGCTCCCACCGAGCAGTCCCCAGTCACTTTGCCCACCCCTGCATTAGTTCTCCTGGATGCCCAGAGCCCCGTTCACAGGTCTAGTGCCTTTGCCATTTTCATTCAAAGTGCCAGCCCAGCAGTCCACTTCCCAGCCCCACAGAGATTTCAGCTGCGCCCCAAGAGGTGCCATCACCGGCGCAGGCAATATCCTAGGATTGACGGGGTTTTCAGGCGCAAGCTTGCAGCCCCCTTTTCCCACTCCACACCTGCTGTTCTACTATCGGTCGCAATACCCAGCCCCTGCATCCATGTCACAGGCCTACAGTGATCTCGGCGCAAGTACAATACAGGCGTTAGATTGCTATGATGTGTTAAGCTGCAATTCCAGTCCCACAATGATGACAAGTGCAGGCCCAGTGATTTCAGCTCCTTCAGCTCTCCACCCACAAGCTTTATTTTACTGCCAGCTCTTCTCTTGCACTTCCTGCTCAACATCTTCATGGTAGTGCCTCACAATACTACTTCTGCTTCTCAGGACGGGATCTTTGTTTTAGCTCTAGTTCTTGAGCTCAGATCACAGTCCTTAGAGCAATTTCAATTCCAACCACGCAGGTCACCTCCCCGCTCCACAATCCCTATCCCAGCCCCACAGGGGTTTTACCCCAAACCGTACCATATTTCTGTCTCCTCCAGCTCTGCTGCCTCAGCTCCAGTTCCTCAGCTTCCTACTGGCTGCAGCTAAAAGCCGCTCATGCTTCTCACTGCACCTTGGGGCTGTTGATAAGGCCACAAATCAGTTACTGCCATCGTTTCAATATTTCTAGAAGCTGTCGCATCCACCCACCCACCTCAGTGGCATCCCAACTCTGGGGACACTGGAGGCCTGAAGCTCAACATCCACCTTCCCCCTCACCGTGGCTCTCAGGCCAGCACCTGCACAAAGGCCCCCTCACCTCCCCTCAGGCAGCTCCAGGGGCTGGGAATAGCCACTGAACTCCTGCTCCCCCATCCCAAAGTGCACCCTTGGGCTGGTTCTTGGGCCCTAGAACCCTCTGAGCCCCCACACACTCAGCCCCTCGATGGCACCACAGGGCAGGGGCTGGGAACCCCCAGGCATAACCTGCAGGCCCTGTACTGCAGCTCCATGCCTTCCTCCCAAGGCATTTATCTAGCCCCAGCACTTCCACTACTCCACATTGTTTTGGGCCTGACTCATGCCAAAGTCATTATTCCACACCCTGGGGTTTTATGTGCCCACTGCTCTCACAACTGGTGTTCCAGCTCCAGTCCCACAACCCTTACCAAATTAACATGAGATATCTAGCAAAGAAAACAAATCAAACCAAAAAGATGTAATAAAACGAGCAATAATAAAATAACACAATAAAGGAAACAAAGTTACAAGTAAAACCAAACTAAAGTAATAAAAATGCAAAAAGCAAGCTTTATTCCTCGTATTCTGAACATTTCTTTAAATCCAGAAACCGCGAAACGGCTACTTCCCAGCCCCCAGTGACAGCAGGCGGGCCTGCCGCGCCCCCCCCCCCCCCCCCGCGCCACTCCAGGCCCCACACCAGCCGCCGGCTTCCCGAGCCACGCAGGGCGCGGCAGAAAGAACTGGACACGGCCGGCCCCCAGATACTACCGCAGGCGTCGCGTCCGTGCTCACCGGCGCTCCCCGGATCAGCTGGCGCGGGGGGCCCGTCCTGGCGCAGCGCCGCTCCTCAGATCGCGCATCCGCAGATCCCGTCGCTCCCAGCTTCCCCGCCGAACTGACGCCATTGCCGCCCCAACGCACGCTATTTATGCCCCAGGGCCGGAGTAGCCAGCCAATCACAACCCGAGGCAGCGCCTGCCGGCTCCACCAATCCTAGCCCGCCCATTCCCGCCGCGCTCGGCTCCGTGACTCCCTGCGGTCCCCTCAAGTGCTGCGCCCGCCGCCGCCATTGCAGTGGCCGCGTCAGCCTGCTCCCCGCCGCCTGCCCGTTTCCCTGGACCAGAACCTGATCCCGACCAGGACCTGAACTGGAAGCTCCCGGCCGCCCTTCCCGTCCGCAACAGCGCCTGCCGAGGCAGCGAGGACACTGCTCCGCCGGCTCCCAAAGCGGCGGTGGCGGGAGCGGGGCCAGTCTGAGGGGTCGAGCCGCCACTGAGCCGGCTGAGATTGGCGGGACCGCTTCCGGATTGACAGGGCGGCTGTGATTGGACAGGGCGGGCTGAGAAAGGCGGGCCGTGATTGGCAGGCTTGGGAGCCGTCAGGCTGCAGCCCCTGGGAGCGTGGGGCGGAGCTCGGGCTGCCCGAAGGGCTCGCAGGCGCCGGGGGTCCCGCTCGCGAAACCCCCGTCCCCTTCTCCGGCCCTCTCTCGTGCCCAGGTCCCGGGGAAAAGACCCCCGCAGAGCCCCTACCGGAGCGCTCCCTTGGGCACTCGGGGCAGGGGGCGGAGAGGAGTGTAGCCCGGGAGGGATTCCGGGTCGTCTTTGCGACAGCAGGGCGGACCAGGGAGCGGCGGCGATTTGGTGAGGAGAGGGCTCGGGAGCGGGGAGGGCGTGCAGCGCCCGCTGCGGGCTCTGGGTGCCTCTTGTACCGCAGTGCTTCCGCTTCTGCGGGGACTTGGCCTGCCCCGACTGGCCGAGATCAGCACCCTGGCCACAGTTAAGTGCCTGCGTCCCTCTGCCCGCCCTCTGCCTGCTGCGGGCCTGCTGCTCACCCTCGTCGTCGGATGTTATAGATGATAAAACAATATTGACTTTCACATTCATAGAATAGCTTTTTGCATTACAAGTATTTTGATATGGTAAAACTTATACTTACTTTTAACTGCTTTGTATAGTGTAATATGTCAGTTTATGTATACACTGTATATTTCATATGAATAGTAGCGTGATAAATATATCGTAGGCTTTAGCAAAATGTTAAAATAAAAACTAAAATACTTCTATGTAACTAACTCAGAAAACGGTGTAAAGCAATTATTCTGTTTCTTATAACTGCAGACTGCCCCTACCAAGTGATAAGATAATAGTGACAAAAAGAGCTTAAGCATCCAGGAAGGATTTATCGACTCTTATCGGGCGTTAGCAGGGAGTGTGAAGCAACAGGATAAAACTACAGGAAGAAATAAAATATGTAGACCTAATTTACAGAATATTCTGCAGACAAGTCAGAGGTTAAAACTAAGCAAGAGAGTTCCTGGAACATCAAAAAGTCAAAGGAATGTTTGAATAATGTGTAAGTTAATGAATATGCATGTGACCTCAGCAATGTAACAGTATATAGTGAACGTGATTTTAAGCTACCTCTGTGCTCTTTGGCTGTGTGCTAAAAGCATCCCAGTGCTGGATTATTTTGTCCTTTTATCCTTTATTAAACTTGTAAAAATTTTAAAGAGTGAACTCTGTTTATCACATCAGTGAAGCTTAAGCTGATCTGCATCCAGGTGTTTTGGGACCTGCTGGGGGAGGCCATCGAGTTAAGTGTGGGGCTACTGCAGTGGAGGCCAAGTATTTCAACACAATAGCATAATCAGCAGATTATGCTGATTATAGATATAAAATTTCTCTATTATATATTTCTTTTACTTATATTTATTTCAATTAAATATTTATAGATATTCGTATTTCCACATATATTTGTATCTGATTTTTTATTTTATTTCTATTTATATTATTTATTTTAAAAACACTAGCCTATAACCTAATAAAACCCCCAATTTATTTTAACTGTATTTAAATATTTTTATATTTACAATCTATATTTATATATCTTTGTATATATATAATAGACTATCATTTATGTATATGACAATATGTTACAATTCCATACGATGAATTATAGTTTTATATATGCATCTGTTATCTATATTTATGTTTACCACTCTAATGTTATATTTCTTTTTAAATGTATATTTATTTCTATTTCCATCTCTATATTAAACCATATAAATTCATTAACCCGTCACTTCAGAGCCACAACAATACCGTACCTTTGTCAGCACCGGCACGCAGCACACGCTCATCCCATCGCAGCACATCAAAACAAAACCTATTTTTATTACTAACGGAAGAAACATCCCACAACACTGAACCCTCATAAACACTCAAATAAACCTAACCCAAAATAAATTTTAAATCCCACTATAACTAGCCCAAAAGCTCCGCACATGCTCATCATCAACTTCCTCCTAAACCAATATCTCAAAAACCCCAAAAAACTCAAATACACCTTGAAAATGACACAACTGCTAATAAAAACAAACACCCAGTAAAAATTAAATCAAACCAACTCACTAGACTCAAAACTGTACAACTGACTCAAAAAGCCCCCAAAGCTCTACCTTTATGCTAATGCACAAATAAAAACCAATAATCTATAAAAGTTATTTTGCAATTCAAAAAAACCTCATACAAAGCATGAAAATAAAAAATCTAAACTGTTAAAATACTAAAAAATATCACTACCCACATTAAAAAACATATTGCCTATAAAAACCCACCACATAAATGCCCCTGTCACCAAAAATAAAACTAAAAAAACCTATCGAACGAGAAAGAAAACGGAACTTAGGAACACCAAAACCATAACGTTCAAGTACTCACACCACATCCCTTACTGTACACCAACTACAAACAACATGAAACAATACAATCAGTTCTTAAAAACCACCTTAAAACCACTACATTGAAAAACCTTTCAAAAATAAAAAACTGCATTTAACAAAAGCTATCAAATAAATTCACACCCACAAACTCCGGCAGCCCAGCTGGCCCAGCCAAAGCTGTATGTTTATGCATACAGTAAACAAAGCCAAAACCCCAGTAATACCTATCAGAAGTCTATGAAAGAAACCTATTGAAATCAATCCTGCCTCAAATACAAACCAACCCATCCAGAAAGTTAGTTCACTCAAAAAACAACTTACACTGAGTTAATAATACCAAGAAATAAAACAACACACCATATACCACCAATGAATATAATAGTCAAGTAAAGAAAAACTACATTTTTTTTTCTTTTTGTTTTCTAAACTAACTTCTTTTATTAGCTAGAACAAAAGATTTTGCCAGGACTGTAACAACAACTTCTTCTCCTCCTTCTCCTTCTGAAATGTCCCTTTCCCAAATTCCTTACAACTTCTGAGTTTAACTCCAAGCAAAAAGCGAAATTCGTGCACTTGTGCGTTCGATGCTCCTGTCAGATTCTCTGTTTCCCTCCACATCTTCTTACACTTTCAGTCTTCACCCTGTCCTGCCGTGATGAGTTTGACGGAAGAATTGGTAAACGTTAAGAGAGGCTTTCCCTGCCTCCCTCCCCAGCGCTGGTTTACTTAGTGCATTTCATTCAATCCCAAGCCGGCAATGATACACGCTCACCTCAAGGCTCACAGCTGCTCGGCTAAATTCAGCTGTAATCGGCTAAACTCGGCTATTGTAGGCTGCATTCGGCTGGACTCGCCTTTCGTCGCGCCTCGGCTCGCTTCGGCCGAACTCGCAGCCGCTCTGTGCGCTCGGCTCGCTTCGGCCGAACTCGGAGCCGCTCTGTGCGCTCGGCGCGCCTCGGCTTCATTCGGCCGAACTCGGAGCCGCTCTGTGCGCTCGGCTCGGCTCGGCTCCCTGAGGGCGGGCAAGCGGCGCCGCCTCACGTTAAACGCGCCCGGCTCGGGGCTCTCCTGCTGCCGCGTCCCGCGGGCGGCCCGCCCATCGCACGGACACGACCGGGAGCGCGGGGCGGCACAGGGGCTCATTAGGCGGTGACCGCACTCGCGCTAATTAGCGCGCACGAGAGCAGCGGGCTCGGTTCGGCTGAGCTCGGCTCCGTTCAGGCAGCCTCGCAAGCCTGGCCTCGGTTCGCTCGAGGCCGTCAGGTTCGGCCGGTCTCGCCTTGGTGCCGCTGAGCTCGTTCCATTCGGCCGAAGGCGGCGTCGTTCGCTCGTGTTTTTACAAATATCTTTCTCTATAGATTGTATATTTCTATATTTAGATTTCTATTTCTATAATACTTTTATTCAAAATAAAGCTCCCATCTCTAACCAAATAAATATAAAAAAAACCTTCTTTCAAACGATATTGAAATATTTTTATACTTAGTATAATTATACTCCCATTTATATTTATAGTTTCTTTTGATGCAGTGTATTAAAAACTATATATAATATATATTTTATATAATATATTATAATATTATAATATTATATATTATATATAATAATTCAAGTGTGCTTTATTTCAGTCTAACATCCCCACAAAATTCTTCTCACATCTCCCAACCCTGAAATCTTAATTTTCCCTAAAGCTTCTCATCATTAGCAATTTCCAAGTAACATGGTATTTTTAGAACATTGAAAAAAATTCTATAAATGTATTTATTTATATTATGTATCATATCTACTGCTACAACTAATTTTTTCTTATGTTTTTAAACTTTATATATATATATATATTAATTTATGATATATTCCTATACTTAGATTTCTACCTTTATATTATTTGCATTTATAATTTTTATAATCAAAACACTGCCTATTGACAAATAAAAAAAACCTGCTTTACTTAGCTATTTAAAAATATTTTCATGTTTATAATTTTCATATTTATATTTATAATTTATTCTAGATTACATGAGAACACACCTGCTCCTGCACCCCAGTGGGGCTCCCTCTCCTGGGGACCTTGGGGTGCCCCAATGACATCAGAGCCCCGAGTCTTCACCCCCCTCTCCTCTATTTAGAAACTACACTAGAACTCTCTTCTGGAAACAAAGACATTACCTAAATCCTGTCCCTGTGTCCCAGACAGATAGATATTCAGTTATTAGTTGGCCGGGCAGCAGTTTCTTAAACAGAATGATAAGATGTGAACATTTTAGCTACAAGCAAATAGGCAAATCTGAACAAGGTACCGATGGCCAGCCACTGAAGTTATTTTGAAGCAGTTTTTAAAACAAGAAAATACTGATACTACAAAAATTAAGCAAAAAGCTAACTACTGGCTAAGAAAGAAGGAAATATTAACTTTTGACAACAACAACATTCCAACCACACAGGCTTTTTCCCGATGTCATACCTTATAACTACCTCTCTTGGGAATTCTCATCATATATCCCAAAAGGAATAAATACCTTAGAGCGTCCTAAAGCAAAAAGTAGCACACATGAGCTCCTCACACTCCCGGCAGTGCACTGAGCTCCTCACACTCCAGCGCAGCGTGCACTGAGTCTGCAACAAATTCTGCTCAGTGAGGGTCTGCAAACAAAGGTTCAACTGATGAATTTAACTGATTTTGTAGGGATGTTTTCTAAGCACAGAAGCACAAAAAAGAACGAGCAGAAACAATTCTTAAATAAATCTGCAAGTTTTATTTAGCATATATGCGAGTGATTTCCAACCTGTGGCTTCTCACTTTGATTGGTCTGTAGGTTCAGGAAGATGACAATGCACACTCTGCCTTCCCTGAGCCCCCACGGCAGCTGAGCGCTGCTCCGTGTGCTCAGATCGTCAGGAGCTGGATTACACGTACCCGGACGGACTGCAACTGCTCTGCTGCAGATTCAGGAGACGACGGCAGAGAGGGGCTGGCCGAGGCGTCGTCCGAATTCCATTTCTGTGTGACGAGAAGCGGTTTGTTCCCAACAGCTGCAACATCCCCGGCTCGCTTCCGTGGTGAGTACCGATGGCACACAAATGGCAGCCCGAGGAAATCGTGTTCAGGGCTCTAAGTGGCTGGGACAGGGTCTGATTTTTTGTTTTGCATCTGTATGACGATTAGTACGACAGGGCTCTGAGGGATGACATGGCAACACAGAATTAAAAACTCCTCGATAGGATTACATTGACTTCTAGGAAAAGACAAAAGCCTATCACCCTTCTGAAATCTACTTTTAATCCAAAGCACATGGATTGTCACTATACTGCACCTTCCAGCTTTTCAAAGCAGCTTACTTCTGAAGACCAGGAAACATTGATTTCTACAGAAACAATGGGCAACCCCCAGGCTAATTTAAGCACTACTCTTTAATAGGGGATCTGCCAGCATGCCAGTCCAGCTTCAAGTGCGCTTTATTTCAGTCTCACATCCCCACAAAATTCTTCTCACATCTTCCAACCCTGAAATCTTCTTTTTTCCCTAAGGCTTCTCATCATTAGCAATTTCCAAGTAACATGGTATTTTTACAACATTCAAAAATGTCATGCTGGACTGTGCTAGAGAGTAATCTACAAATATAAGCTTAGTAAAGATTGAATTGACTTGTCCAGAGAAAAAACCTACAAGTGAACACCCACACCTGCCTACAAAGAGCTGACAAGCCCCTGGCAGCTACCAGCATCAAAGCACAGTGGATGTTTCTAATAGAGGGTAAGGATAACAATACCACCTTTTGTTCTCTCCAGCTTGTTTTCCCTGCAGTCATATTTTGCTTCTTATGATTGTTTTAGTCTCTGTATCTTTTTGGACAGCACCGAGCCTGACGACAAGGACACGAGAGTCTTTCCCTGCCGTAGGGAGAGAACCAGGAAAACAGTTAAAAAAAGAACAGGGTAGTTTGAAATTCATACTTCCAGTGAGAAGCAGCGCCTAACAAACAGAACAAAAGCAAACAAAGCACGATAGCTCCCTGGGGACAGAAGACTTATAAACCCTCCAGGATTTACGACCAACCCCTTCAGGACAGCAGCCAAGTGTCCCATGAGGTGGTGCTGCACCAAAGAACGATCTGACAGGTTCCAAAGAGTCAAATGCACAATATTTTGCAAAGCCGTAAAATCTTGCAAAATAACAAAAATACGATAGATATAAACTACAGGGCAAGAGTACAAGTGTTCGCTTTAAGAGCTGGAACCATGCAGGTGAGCACCTGATAACTGGATCCTCACCAGAGTTTGAACCCTTCGGTACACAGAAGGGTTTTCCCCAGAAATTTCACAGACTGAGTTTTGATAGAAGTACACTTGCCAGATCCTCAGAAGCATCACCCATTCTCCAGGTGTCTGCAGAGAACTGCAAATGGCTCTCACGTAGTTTGAGCTGGTTCTCCAAGGTCTCAGGGTGAATTTCACCAGATGCAACCAAATCGGGCAACTCCCAGTGGGACAGAAGGAACCCAAAGTTTGGGTAAGCAGAGCTGCAGCAAATACTGAGGAAACAAACATAACAGCGTAAAAAACAATAAACCATCCTTTTTTTTTCTCTTGCTTTTGTTTTTTTCTTATTCAGATCAGCATAGCAATTAAAGAGAAGGTGAGAAACTCACCATTACTGAACATTTCATCATCTGTAAGCCGAGCATCCTTAGCATAGAGGACTCCAAAGTTAAAATTCACCGATCCCTGGGAAATAAAACCAAATATTGTATGATAAACAGTCAAACAGCAGACATAAAAATTTGTTTCCTCTAAGGACTTTCAGGTATGTATCTATCTTTGCATACATCCTACACATTAGAACATACACTTTATACCATCACCTAATACATAATATTTTACCTTTAAATTCTGATAGTATAGCATGAATTTTTAACTTAAATTGGTGATCTATTATTATTAAGTTGGTACTGAAAGTTATTTCTGCTGTCACGTTCAAAAAAACATTATTTTTTTTTTTTACTGTAATGAGCAATTGATTTTAAAGTCATCACAAGCCCATCAAAATACAAAGCTGTATTCACTGGGCGGGTCTGTGAGCTAGAAGTAGTTAGGCTTGTACTTCCCTCTTGTTCTTCCAGAACCGATAAATCCTGTCAACAAAACCAGGATCTTTAGCCCACTGCTGTGAAAGATTCTACAAGGATGATGGTTTGATTTGTGTTTACAAGTTTTGATTTGAAATGGCCAGTTCAATGCATAAAGACAGTTTAAGTAGTATTATGTTACTATTATTATTATTATTTCTATTATTATTTTTACTATTACTACTACTATTATTATCACCAGCTACTGGAAGAAACAAACCAGTCGTACCTATACTTAATTACTTTTATTTCCAGAAAATAATAAAGAAAAAGAACCAAACCAAAAAAAGTCACTTCCTACCTTTTATATCAAGGGAGGAAAAATTTCTCTTGGGCTCTTCTCCAATTTATCAAGAGTCATAGCACTGAAAGGCAAACAAAACAGTGCTTTATAGAAGGGCAAGTGCACATTTCAAGGCTGAACCACCAACCGATTGCAGTGACAGCAGTTACAACATGAATCGTTCCGAGAGCCTCTGTTAAATGCAATGTTCTGTGGAACTGCCATTTCTTTCCCAAAATACTAACTTCCAACACTTCCTAAACGTATTTGGTATTTTAAAACAACAGAAGTTAGTGAGACACTGCGTGGAGGTCAGGTTTAAATTTATTTCCTTCTAAAGCACAGAGCTCTGTTCCATCACCCTTCACTTCGGCTCTGCACTGAATCACGGTGAGCATTTGAGGAGTGCTCAATAACCAATTCTATTTCTCTCTTTTTCTAGTTCTCTCTATTCCTGAATAATTAAAGACAAGTCCAATGAAAAATGACAAGTTCAGCATCAAAGTCACACTTTTTCCCTTTGTCTGGTCAAGAACAGGCTCTAAATCCACTTAGTGCTGCCTGCAACGATTAAGACGTGCAAAACCATTTTTACATGTTTTATAGGTTTATCATAAAAGCCACGGAACGCAAGCTCTGAATTACAGGAAAAGGTACACAGTCAAATATCTAAAGGGATCACTTATTTGTAAATGCATACCTTGATAGAGATCGCACTGAGAACGTTTCTGTGGGACTCTAAGGGAGACATATTTTCTGATTACCCTGTAAACAAGAAAAGCTAGGATATATTACAGGACACACCCACTTTTTCTACATATTCAAATAGGATTTTTAATAAAAAGAACTCACTTGAAAAAGAAAGAAGAAAACCAAGGTCATTTTACTCAGCTATATTTACTCCCAATTTACAGAAAAAAAAAGTCACGGGTGCTGCAAAGAAAAAACAAGTGAACCATAAACGCCTACAGTACAATTTTAAAACAAGTGCTTGGATAAAAGAATCTCATGGAACGTGAAGTAGAAAAAAAGTGAAACCACTATCAGACCTGCCTATTTTCTCACCTTGGTACAAGAAAATCCTAAAAGCAGTATAAAGTCACTGCCTAAAACCGGTCATGGGATGTAACCAAGAACAATTTAGGCATTTGCTAATCTAGACAGAAACCTTTTCTGGATGCTAGTGTCAAATCACAAGTTTTGTCTTTCAGAAGCCCGACAATGCTGGAAAGCACTTTCCCTGGGGCTGGGGAGGGCAGGGGCAGAAGGGGATGAGTTTGCAGATCGCACCTGTGCCATCGGAAGGATACAGCCCGCCTGCTCCCTGCGCTGGGCATTCTCCCGGCCATCTCTGGCTTTACCGCTCAGCGCCGCTCCATCCGTTTGCATGGCAGAAAGAGCCTCGAGCACTAGCGCAGGCAGCAGCCCAGTCATTCCGGCGATATCGCAGCGCTCTCTGCTCGCAACGCCCAACACGCGGCGGAGCCGCCTCCGCCCGCAGCACCGGCAGCAGCCCGAGGGAGACGGCTGCAGCTCGGGGGCTGCTGCGCCTCCGCCAGCCTGAGGGCAGCCGCCCCACCGGGACCGCGGGAGCGCCCGGCGCCGCTCGCCGGGGGCGGCTCCTGCAGCTCCCGGCCCGCGGCAGCAAAGCACCGCCTCGCCCTCCGCCATCGCTACCGCTTAGTAAGGCCGAAGAACCGGACCGACGCCCCTTCCGCGCTGCTCAGCTCCGTGCGGGCGGCCAGACGGAGGTTTCGCCCCTCCGGCGTCGCCGCCGCGGCGCCGGGAGCTGCCCGCGCACAGCCCCGCGCGGCCGCCTGGCACGCCAGCCACTCCGGTGCCGCGCCAGCCGTTGCGTCACACGCCTCGCCGGCAGCAGGGCCTGCCGGGAGTTGTAGTCTCGGGCTGACAGCCACTGCTCCGTCCTCCGCCACCGGGAGCTGCAGTCCCTCCCGGGCATCAAACGGGTCCTTCGCCCCTGGGCGGGGAAGGACCTGAGGCAGCAACGCTCCTCCCGAATGCCCTCTCTTTTTCGCTCCAACTCTTTTTTCTTTTTTCACTCTGCTTTTCACCCCTTCCCTTCCCTCTGGTGCTCCTGATTCCTTTCCTTTCCTTCCCTTTTCCTTTCCTTTTCTTCTGTTTCTGATCTTGGTTTTCCTTTCTAGCTTAAGAATAAAAAAGCAGCAGTAGAAAGTTTCAGGCTACCTGGGAGTAAAAAAAACCTCCAAAACGAAAATGATTTAAAGAAAACTATTTATTCCCCTGGAGCCTGAAATTTTCTACTGCTGCACATGACATAGAGCTTTTATTTCTTCTTATAGAGAGTTGATATTTTATACTTACTTTATACAGCGCCCCCTGCCGTGTGTGTCGGCGAACTGCAGCCCCAGTGCTCCCTGCCGTCTGTCCTGGCGCACTGCAGGCACAGCGCCCGCTGCCGTGTTCCCCGGAGACCTGCAGGGAGAGCGCTGCGGCGTCGTTCGGTTCTGTTTAATGAAACTCGGCTGAATTCGGCTTGGTTCGGCTCTTGGTCTAAACTTGTTTCAGTTCCGCTCTTCGTCCGAACTCGGCACGGTGCGGCTAAACTCGGTCATATTCAGCACATTCTCTAAATGCGGCCAGTGTCGGCTACCCTCGGCTGTTTTCGGCTACACTCGGCTCTTCGGCTCAAGTCGGCTGTTTTCGTCAACACTCGGCTCTTCGGCCCAAGTCGGCTGTTTTCGGCAACACTCGGCTCTTCGGCTCAAATCGGCATTTTTCGGCCATCCTCGGCTCGCTGAGGGCGGGAAAGCGGGCATGAGAGGACTCCGGAGCACAGAGGGAAGGTTTACCCAGATGCCTGTCACAAACCCGCCAAAATACGCCCGCCCGCGGCGACGCTGAGACCACAGCATGAGTCGGATACGCTTCAAACGCCACAGAAAAATCCGTCGGGGCCGCCATGACGTCGGTGTTCCATGCAGGCAGTTCACTTACACCCACCGGGGTCCTCCACTTCCCCGCCATCTCGAGAAGGTCAACGAAAAGTCCGAGACACCCGCGACACGCCACTCCCACCATGGCGGCCTCTCGCCTGCCTGCCGGCGCACGGCTGCAGTACCGCGCTCTGCCCACAAGGCGGCAGCACTGCCGCCCGCCCCAGACGGGGGCGCAGCGCGCCTCGGGGCTGCGGGCAGCGACGGCGGCAAAAAAGAACAGGGGCGACCCCAGACAAAAACTGCTCTGAAATAAATGCCAAAAACCTTCCTCTTAGCCGACATGACCAAAACAAGCTCCGTTCTTTTAAATGATATTTAAATAAATTTGATATTTCTATTTTTCGTATTTATATTCAAGTGCATATTTATAGTGGACATGGATGCAGTATGTAATTTGTACAGTATATTATGTCTATTCCTTATACTATATTATGTCTATTCCTACTAATAATATTTATTTATCTTTTGTGTTTTTATAAATATCTTTATGTATTGATTCTATATTTATATTTTTGAAATTCTATTTCTAGAACACGTTTATTATTTAAAATTAAAATCCCTTTCTAACTCAATAAATACAAAAACCCCTTCTTTTAAACTATATTGAAATATTTTTATATTTATAGCTTGCATGACTATATTCAAATTTATATTTATAGTTTATATTGATGCATTATATTCATAACTACATATAATATGCCTCTTATTCAAAAATATACGGGAATTATTTCTTTAATTATGTACCATATATGCTGCTACCCCTTATTTTTCCTTATATTTCTAATTTTTATATAAATCTTTAATGTGCTTATGATGTACTTCTATACTTAGATTTCTACCTTTATATTATTTGTATTTGTAATTTTTACACTAAAAGCCCTGCTTTGGCAAAGAAAAAACAAAACCTTCCATTATTTTAAACTACCTTAATTTTTTTTATCTTTATATTTATCACAATATACAACAAATGATAGATATACCACATCCGTGTACTAAATTTATATCTACTTTATATCCATTTCCTATAATATATTTTAATAAGATATATACAGTATTACTTGTATTATATATTGTATCAATTTATGTTATTGTATATTTACAATTTATTGCTAATTTTTTATATATCTGCATATAGTTGCAATACATTTCTATATTTGCATTTTTGTTTGGGTTGTATTTCCATTTATATTCTCTATTCATATATCTGTATACATACACAATGCTCTATTAAAATAGAATAACTAAATGCAACATATAATGACTTATGTTCCATGTTAAATTTTAAAAATTGACCGAATATATAAAAATAACGTTGGCTCATTCCCATTTCTACACATCTATTTCTTTTGTTTCAATATAGTGAGAGTTATAATTGTATATTTAAAATCCAATTCCTAAATGAAATGACAGAACAAACAGCATCAAATTCCCACCAATATCTTCCAAAAACATCGAGACACCTCCAACAGCCAAACAAGCGTCAGAGAAAAAACAAAGAACACTCTTGTCAATAACAATTCTCATCACGACCGAAAAATGGAACCAAAAGAAAACCCTATAGAAACACACACAGCAAATTACAAAAGGTACTAAAAAAAAAGTCAAACCAATCTTCTAAACTCCAGACAGTGCCACTCACCCTGAACGTTACTGAAAAAAAAAAAATGACAAAATTCTACCTCTACGCTAACTCAAAGAATAAACAATCCTCTGTAAAAATAACTTTAAAAACTGAACTAATTAACAAAATGGAAAACATCTCAACCGCTAAAAACTAAGAAATTAACTACCCTAGTAAAAAACAATTTAAAAACCCACCATATAAATACCCATGTTCCCAAAAAAACCCCTGAGAAACAATGTAATATGAAGTAAAAAAACCACATGAAACACAAGGCAGAGCTGGGAATTTACAGGTCTTTATTTGGCACTCTGGATGACAAGCGCCTCTTCCGGGACTGCGACACGATTTGGGGACTGGCAGAGAACGGAGGCAGAAGGTGCCAGAGAGCCCTTTCTATTGCCTCCAGCTCCTGCAGCTGTTCTGATGGTTTCGGGGCACAGCTCGGTCCATTCCTAGATAAAAACGCTAGGGCAGTATCTTCAAAACTGCTACCCATCTCCACTCGGAGTTTTCTGCATTCCTGTAAACAATGAGTGGATAGAGAGGGTTTCTCCCCAGATGAATTTAGAGACAAATTCCTATTCTTTACCAAGACCTATAAAAACGAATACCTTGACAGGTTTTAGCATTCTACACCCACCCCTCCCTGAATTTGGTGGCAGCTTTGGGTCCCTCTGGGGCACGGCCCCCAGCGTGACGCCCCTCGCCCGCCCCCCGCCTGCTCCTGCACCGCAGTGGGGCTCCCGCTCCTGGGGACCGCGGGGTGCCCCAACGGCATCAGAGCCCCGAGTCTTCACCCCCTTTCCCTGAGCCCCAAAGAAGGCACAGAACGAGTCCGACTGCCCCGGACAGCAGCGCAGCGCTTCCTCCAAGCCCTTTGCACACGTCCATCCCCGCAGAAAGGGATTCTGCTGCAACAAGAAAGTGGGGCGGCCCCCAGAAAGGCCGAGGTTCCTCCCCAGCCTCGCTGTCCCGGGCCAGGGGCAGCGAGAGGGAGTGGAAGCAGAGAGGACACAGAAAGAAAAGGAAGAATTGGGTGCAGGATGAAATTGAAAAACACCCCAAAAAACCAAAAAAACTCAACAACAAACAAACAAACAAACAATTCCAAAAAAACAAAAAAAACCCAAATTGGGAAGGGCAGCACGGGAGAGAGGCTTTAAAAAAGAGCAAGAACAGGGAATGGGACACAAGGATCCTCTGAGGAACAATGGCACGGGCAGCACCTCAGAGAATAAAAAGGAACACGAGTGAGGCATGGAGAAGAACACAGAAAAGGACAGAGTGCCAAACACACGGTAAGGACAGAGGCATACAGAGACACGTGGGGCAAGATGCTTCTCCTCCAGCCACTACACAAGTGCAGCTTCCCTGCAATTCCATGCTCAGTCTCTCCTCCAAGCTGCTCAGGTGAACAAACAGGTACTCCCAACGTTTCCTTCCCTTAGGCAGCACAGACCCACCGGGAGAACCTGGAATCCAAGGATGGATCGAAACATGGGAGGTCTCACTTGCTACTCTCTCCACCTTTTCTCCAGCTTAGCCCTGGGCTGGGAAACAAAAGACAACAAACATTTAAAAACAAAACTTGCGGTGTCCTGAGGATGCCCAGGCCTGGGAGGAAGCCCTTCCCAGCACCTTCTTGGCCTTTCCTCACTCTGAGGAGCTGTGGAAATGCACATCCAGACGGGGCAGATGGCCTGGGATGTTTTCTGCACAACAAACGCCACAACCCCGAGCACCAGAAGCCTGAAGATGCTCTGGATTGCAATTCACAGCCTCAGGGCATTCTACATGGGACAGCCAAGTCATTTGTGCCCAGAGGAAATACAACTCACCATTTTTAACAGTTAAAATATCTGTGGAAGTTACTGGCTGCTTACGGCAGTGAGCTTCATATGGCATCCCATACTTCGGGATTTATCAGAAGCAGTTTCAGGTTCCTTCCTTTTGGATCCCAGCCCCAAAGCTCTGAAATTAAGGAATTTCTCCTGGCAGCTTGGAGATTATGTTATCACAAATGAAAGAAAGTAAAGAAGAAATATTCCCAGTAAGAGCCCTTGGGACCTTCTGGGCTGAATTTGGAAGGGGACATTCATTCCCTGTAGTGCAAATAAACAACAACCTCCAACACAAAGCAAAGATGTCAAGTGAGGTCTGAAAGCACCAGTATAACAAATCTCATTGTCATTCTTTTTTCTGGTGACTTTTGCAATCAAACTCCAAAGCTGACAACCACAACTATCCCCTGTGCTCCATCCAGCCACTCTGGAACAAAACAATATTCCCTGCCAAACTGACAATGGGCAGGGGGCAGGGGTCTCCTCTTCAGAAGCTCCTGGCCTGATCTGGAACTACAATGATATATTACACATAGTAGAAGAAACTCCATTTGATTTTTTTAATTTAAGCAGAACCTAGGGAGAAGTGTTGTAGAAGTGGTATCCACCTGTTTGCTACCACAGTGGAGATGGCGACTCTCTAATTCCTACACCACCTCTCACCATCCAAGCTTTAGCTCTAGGCTGTCCAGGAGAGGAGCCAGATCCCTCCAATGGAAAGGATTTTCCACTTACTGAGTATGGAAATGGCTGAAGGTGGAATCTAGTGAAAAAAGGAATTCACCATGTTTGCATGTCTGTGTGCACTCACAAGTGAAGAGAAATCCAAACACCAGAGATCATTAGCAGGAGCAGAAAGAAACCAGGTACCGGTCTTCATTACAACACAAAAGGTTAGTGCATGAGATACAAAGAAACAAAGTATTTATTCTTAAAAGCTCTTCTACGAATCACTCAGCATCATACAATGGATATGGTGGCTACAGAGTAGAGGGAGTCTCTCTCCCCCTTCCCCCTATTCTTTACACACACATTTGCTCACTCTCACAAACTCACTGTTGTATTTTTAAAATGGAGTTCCTCTCTTCAGTGAGTTGGAAAAAATGTTTATAACACAGGATCTGGCAGAACAGATACATCCTATTAAATAACAGAGCAGTTACAGAAAGGAGACTGCCTTCTTTAGGAAAAAGAGCCTTCTTTCCCTCCTTATCTCTTTGCATTGCCTTAAAAGAGTTCTCCAGACGAAACCAGACCAACAACCCCCAAATACCTGATTTGCATTTTGGCAAAATTAGCAGCCCTAGGATATACACCAATATTGATTTATATACTAATATTTTCACCTGGCTTCCATGGGGTAGGTTCTAAACAATGTGGTGTAAAACCCTGCCAGCCGAGGCGATGTCTGCACTGCAGCTACCAACCCTGCTATGTGGAACAACTGAATCCGTGCTGGTAACAGGGAAAACACTTTGACAGCTTGTCTCAATGTTATTTGCAAAACTTTTGGTTGTGTGCTTGCCCCCAGTTCCCAGGCTGCACACCGACTGACTGTCTCTCCCACGAGTTCTGAGTATCCACTTACACAGAACGCAGACTCACACGGGCTGTGCTGTTTCCAGGAGCACTTAGCACATTATCTGTGCTGTGTCTTTCTGGTGCTTCAGTGCTACTCTGCTCCGTTTTTTATTTCCTTTCCCACTGTTGTATTCTTCTCTTTATTCCACAACTGAACATTTGCTTCCCCTTCCATCTTGAAGAAACATTTGATCTGATTCCTGCCTCATGGCCAACAACCCAGAAGACTAAAAAAAACTGTTTCTAACCTGCCACGTCAACACTTCGGCTCCAAGATACATTTCCCTCCTACTGGTACTCCAGAATTCCATTGAACCCTTTCCTTGTTTGATGCTATATTTTCTAACAATCTAGATTATCATCTATAGATGAACTACTTCTATGCACAGAATGGTTTTTTGCAGTATGCATAGATTTACATTGTACGGTGGCAACTGAAGACCGCAATACGTCTTCCTGTCACCTTTTATACACACAAAAAGACAATCATCCTGAACTTAAAATAAATTCCTCATTCACAGTCTGCCATAATTACCTGCCTCTTCAGTGCCACTACCTTTCATTTTCAATACTCAAGCAACACTTAGTCTAGTTGCTTCCAGTATTGCACCACTATTTATCTTCAAATAGCTTTTCTTTGTTTCACAAACAAGCAAGCTCTTAATTTCGCCTAGAACAAAGGACAAAATTTTTCTCTCTCTGATTCAGTAAAAGATCTGAACAGCACCTGAACAAAGGAAAAAGGCATCACAAATCTCAAACCTCAGTTTAACCAAAGGAAAGATACGTGACCGCTAGTCCTAAGACTCACCGGTAGTGACCAGTCTTTTTTTATAGACAGTGAAATGTAAGAATTTAGACTGCAATCTCCAGTGCCATCATCAGTGGCTGATGCATGCACACACCCATTTCAGTATAATGCAGCTGCTTGACAGAGCTTCAGCTTCGCGTGATGCAGTTGTGAACATTGGCACCAACACCACATTAGTTTTGTTAATTTACTCTGAAAGAGACTTGAAACCAGATCCATTCAATTAATTCTACAGAGGCTCTAAACCCAGGCTGGACTCCAGTGTGTTGTCAGCTGTGGCAAATGGCTGGTATTGCTCTCAAATACCTTCCCCTTCAGCAGGAAGGCTCTCAAACCCCAGAAGTCCCTGGCAGACATTCTGCAGGCATCTATCTCAGTCCCGTGCCCTTCTTATATCCTTGTGCATTTTTCTTTGCATTTCTTATTCCTCAGAATAAGATGCAGACTGAGCATACCCCTGATTGTAGCTGCTCTGTTTGCCACACACAGACAGGAGTTTTGTACACTGAGCAGCATGCACACAACGGACACAGCAGCATAACAAATATGGAAGCACAGCAGCAGATGATCCCCACTGTTTTCTCCTCGTAATGCTTGCTTGTAGTCCAATTAGTGGAGTCCTAAATTAAGTAACGTTTCAAGACCATCACTGTGGCAGCCTCACAGTCCCTCAGTATAACCAGTTTAAGACTGCAGGATTTCACATTTTACTGTGAAAAGAGGCATTAGCACAAAAGGGAAAAATGCCAAATCAAGCCATTCCCAGTAAAAGGCCTCAGACAACGAGGTACTTTTTCTCACACCAACAGGTTTTGTGGGAGAGTACTGCACCACATAAATTCACTCAAAAGTAAATTTTCCAAGACATCTCTGAACACAATGGATAGACTAAAAGCTATGGCACTATTAATGTGAAAACAAAGATATTAAATAAAGGGATAAAGAGAAGACTATCTCTTCTGTGACTGAAGAGAAGAAACTTTTAAGTTAAATTAAGAGAGAAATTGGCAAAGACAGCAGAAAACACAACACTAGAGAAAAAATGCATTTATTCAGAAGAGCTGCCTTCCTTCCATATCTCATGTGAATTTGATTCTCTTTCCAATGAAGTGTAAGAATGGAGGTGAAAAGGAGTAACCTAGAAGAGGATTTTGAGTGCCACATCAAATGGACAGTTATACTTTGGCAGCTGCTTTTTGGACTAGAAATTATATTGGGCCTTGATTATAGCTCGTCTGTGCACTACAAAAAATGAGGAGGGGAAGGATTTAAGGAAGATGTCCCTGCTTCCAAGTAATTGTTCTATAAATTCCCATTATCTGAAATTGTCAAACATTTACAAAGAAGATGATTTCCAAGGGATATGTACTCTGTGCTATTTAAGGCTGATACGCTTTATAACTCAACAGCATCCAAAATAACCAGCACGTATCATGTATGGGAGAGCCAAATAATTCATAATAAGAGGCAGTTCACCTATGACCAAAATGTGAGACCAATCTAGGGACTCTGTTAACATCTTGAAGAAAAAACTACCATGTGACATTAAGTTAAGCTTCTTGGATTCTACACCAAGAATCAGGAAGTTATTTTCAGTGATAAACCCTACAGGCCACAGAGACACATTTAAATAATCTGGTATTTTACATATATACTTGTTGTTATTATCTGCTGTGTTAAAGGTAGGCATCAGCAAAGCACCATTACATTATTTTAGTTTTCTCAGAATGCCTCATTTGTTGCAAATACCACTGATATTAAGGATGCATAAGAAGCTCTTATCCCAGGAAATATTCTCTTTCTCTCAGTACAGTGTACAGATCATACCCATCTAGTGATATGTGACTGAATCCACCTTTCACTGCCGGGACAGGGGGAAGAGAAATTATTTGCACCTGCAGAAGAGATGGCCTGACTATATGTCTTTCTTCCAGATGGGCTCTGCAGTCCAGGATGCAAATGCTCTTAGTTTGTTCTTTCAGATGGTGAGAAAGCTTCTTGCATTGGTCCGGCTGAAATAAAAACTCTATTCAGGAATATAAAGCATCCCACAGCTATAAGAAAGACTATCTTGTCTAATTCCAGATAAGTTACTGTTTGAGACTCTTGGGTACCATAGGGTAAGAGCTGCATTTATTTCTCTAAATCTGTAGTCTCCTAGAACACCTATCTCGACCTCCACCATCGGTGCCACCCATGATTCTAAGCATAGCCCATAAGGATTTGCTGTGTAGTGTCTAACTTTCCACTAAAACTGAACAATGTGCGTTGATGAGTGAACCTTTAGTCTTCTTTCACACTGACACTTGTATGGTGCTGTCTCTGGCTTGGAATGGTTTGAGACACCTGTCCTGGGCAAGATTTCCAAGGGTCACTCTAAAACTGGTGTTCTGACTGGTGTGCTGACGGCACGTTCTCATCCAGTCAGGAAGCAGGTCCATGTGTAACAGTGAGCTAAGTAACACTGAGAAGTCCACTGGTTTGGTGGTCGTGATGCCAATGGAATCTTGTGAGCAGTACTTATGTGTTACGCACTCCCAAAGATTGCTCCAATTCCTGTCGGCGCTGCTGGATCTGCAAGAAAAAGACACACTGTACAGTTTAGCAGATTAAATTGCTCAGTGGCAAGAGATGCATCTGTAAGTCAGCAGTGTGGATATTTCCTTCATACCTTGCAGTAGAAATATCTGCTCACAGCTTCTTGAGACCATGGCTCGTGATAAAATTCAGCTCTGCGCTCTTCCTCCGGGTTTCCAACCACATCAGTCATCACCTGTGACAAAAATAAAGCCATTTTTCACCATAGCTCTTCCACCACATAGAGAAACTTTCAGATTTACCCAGAGTGAAAATTTATCTACATTACACATAAAAATGGTCAGAACTGTTCTCAAAGCCCAAAGCAAATGGACAATGCATGCTTACTGCCAAAATAGGGTCACAGAATGCTCAAATGGTTTGTGTTAGAAGGGACCTTTAAGCTCATCTCATTCCACCCCCACTGCTATGGGCAGGGACACCTTCCACTAGACCAGGTGCTCCAAGCCCTGTCCAATCTGCCTCCAGGGATAGAGCAGCAGAGGGTTGGAACCATTCCACAAAAAAATAGAATTTGATGACTTTGTCTCCAGCATCACAGAATCACAGGTAAATATAGTCATTGGTATATTTTGCAAAGCAATGTTGTGGAATCACAATTCTGATGCCAGCAGGGCAGAATCTTAATAGAAAAGACTCTTATGGGACTAGTTCTCAGTCAGGGAAAACTGAACAACTATTCCATGTATCTAGGCAGAGAAGCTCCACAACACCTCTGTTTGTAAGTCCCTCAAGTAGAGGTCAGGTTTGTTTAAACATGCTATCAGATTCCTGTCCCCTTTGAATACAATATAAATAGGAATAACCATAATCTTAAGAGTAGATTTTGGGAAGACTATTCAGTTAACAATAGGCATTTATATAAGAAAGACACAATGATTTTATTAAAATAATTTCATGGATTCAATAATACAACTGATTTTGAGGCATGTCAGTTAAAGACAGAAAATGTGACACTATGAGGAACAAATTATTAATTTTTGCTGGCAAACGACTGAACTTCTTTACATTTTGATTTCTTGTACATCTCAAAGATAAGCTCAAGGACAGCCGATAAGATTAAATTATGAACCAACACCCAAATTGTGTTCTTGTACTATACGATGCTCCTGCTGAGTTTTGCACAGCTTTGAATTTACAGAATATATCATCAAAGCCCTGCATTTCAAACTTACTGTCTGGCCACAAATTGACCTATGAAACACTCCCATGAAACACCACTGTTCCACTGGAACTGGAATACAACCTAAACTATCTTTCCTCCAACCTAAACGATCTTTCCTATCTACTCTGGGATTGCAGCACTCCACTCATTGTCTACCTTCCACCAATCATCCATCCTAGCTGTTCGGCTATACACACTATGCACATTTAGATAAAATTCTTCCATTCTGGTTACACTATTCATTCTTTTTCAAATCTTATCTCACCTTAAGATCTCTGCTTTGGGACCGAAGAAGGTCTTGGATGTATCCTTTGGGATCCTTGGAGAAACTCAGCATAAAATCACGTTGTATTTTTAGCTGATTTATGGATTCAATTGTCTCATGAATCTGACAGAAAAAAAAACCAAAGCAGATATTCTTTAATTTCTCCCAGTGACCATCAGGTCAGCTCTGTTACTGTCTTTGTACTCCTGGTAATGTACAAAGGTGACAATTCTACACCACAGACTTGTGCAGCCCTTCCTACGGCTTTTTCAGTTCAAAAAGCAGCAACTTAACTGCAATCCTGCCACTACATTCTGGTTTCACTTGCACTTCTGCAATACAAATATGTACAGGATTCTCCTTCACTTCCTGCACTGAACTCCTGCATGGCATGCAGAACTAAGCCATGTCACTGCACAACGTAATAATTTCCTGTGTAAAATCACTCTGCCTGCCAAGACTGGGATCTTTGAGGAAAGGTGTTAAAAAAATATGCAGTTAAGCAGTGCTCAGTGCAAGAAAGCAGTTATTCCCCTGGTTACCATCATGATCACATCTTCAATATCCTTAAAAACTCTAGCAGTTTCTCGATCAAGTCCATGTCAAATGAATAGCCATGACCTAGATTTTTCTTAAGAGAAAGTCTGTAAAAGTCATGGCTGCAAAAAGAAAAGCGTGAACAATGACAAATCACGAGTACGGAAGGTTTATAGAAAATTATTAATATCTTTAGAGATATTATGGCAGAAATATTAACTAGTGGGGAAGAATGAAGACTGAAGAAGAGTCGAGGTCCTTTAATGGATAATCATCAAGTATGAAGGGGAGGACATCTCATGAACCATTTGCACACAGACACACACAAAAGCCAACTTCTGCTGCCCTGTTCCTCTAACATTGTAGTTTGAAATAGTAAACTTATCTCGTTTAGTTTCATGCATTCATCTCTTTTGCCAAAACAGCTAAGGCGACCAAGCACATGGGAGAAAATAATCATCCCCTGATCTGGTTATGCCATCAAGGCCACTAGTGTAGCTACTACATGGTATGTTAAGAGAAGAGAGCTGCTGTTAACTTAAAATCATTCCTTCTTTGGGAAAACGCTGCAGTTGTGTGGAGTGAACTCCACTGGCATGTGCCAAATTCCCAGGAGGAGACTCCATGGCAGCACAGCAATGCTGTGCACAGAGGGACACAGGAGCAGACCGTGCCCATTCGCCCAGCAGGGACTTCAGCAACTTCACTGATCACAGCTTGCCTGTGCTGTAGCAAATATTCAAAAAAGAGGTGACACGGACAGAGGAAAAGGGGAGCACGACTGGAAACAGAATAACCCTGTGCATGCTGCTGGCAAGCTTATATGGGCTGGGACCCAACTGACTGAGCAGCTGAAAAGGACCATCCTCAAGAGGCATGACAGCAAAGACACTGCAACAGTTACCAGAATCCATTGCATTGCTGCTGCCCAGACCCCCTTTCAAACTGCATGAAAACCAGAGTTTAGCACATCTGGTTGTATTAGCAGTAAAAAAAGAGAACCTGGGCCTTGCTCTGAGAAGGCATTTTTGTTTATCCCTTACCAATCCAAATGGGCCACTGACAAATGCCAGAACTGGATGACAGCCCCATGGACACGAATCCCTAAAACAGTCTGCAAAACCCACCACTGCCTTAAGGTGGATATTATTATTATTTGAAGTGCACATGATCCTTTTCCACTGACACTCAGAACTCCCAAAGTGGTTCCAAGTGATTTTCCTGCCATGCATGTTCCATATATCCACCTAATGCAGAAAGCCATTCTGCAGTTATGAACTCACACCTCAGTATGAGATTCTCCTAGCTTTGCCTTAGCAATTTAATAAGATATCATGACCTCTCAATAAAAAGTTAATCATACAGTTTAGCTGATTCTCAAGCATCAGGGGACTGGGTACACTACCTGTGAAACTCTATCACCTCCACAACCATGTTAGGCCTTGGATCAAATCCTAAGTGGGAATGCCATTCACCCTGATGTATTCCCACTGCATCTGGCTTATTCATCCCTTGAAAGCACATGCCCTTACCAGGTTCCCATCTCACAACATTACTGTTTGACACATGACACCAAACACATGTGAAGCTACACAATGAGTATGTGTACCATGGGATACTTTACTCTTGAGCTAATACCTTGTTATCCAATGCTGTTATCTCCTGTTGGTTAGCTGTTGAGAGAAGAAAACTACTCATCTGGCCCTTTAATGGGTCTTCAACTTCTACATCTATGTCATAACAAGCCGTCTTCTTCTGATCGTTGGGGTCAACACTATGGAGAGTATAACACAAGATCATGAGAACTGCCATAATGAATCAGAAATAATTTCCAGCCAGCCCAGAATTCACTCTTCAATAAAGCCTGTTGCAGATGCTGTGAAAAAAGTGTAAGAACAGGGTATCTTTATATATTTTCCTATTCTAGTATATTCTCTCATCTTTTGTCGTCAGTTAGATTTCAAAGACTTTTGAGCTGGAGCTTTTGCCCAGACTATCAAATTTAATTTCTAACATCCTCCTGAGACCTGTTACACTAAGTATCAGTATCCTTCTTTGGCTTGCCCTGTCCTAAATTTATCTTTAGTTTGCCAGCTTTTAGACTTAACAATTACTTTATTGTTAGACTAAAGTTTCTTAACAAGAAAACGGTCTTCAGCGCAGTAGTTGGTAAATCAGACTTCAGTCACTGTCACTTGCAATATAAAGATTCTGGCTTCTCAACTCCACCTATCAAATGTGTGGGTTGTGTGCATCTGCAGTAGGTAGCAAAACAAAATTGCTCAGGATCTGTTTGTGCTTGACAGACTTGGGGGAGCAGAAGAACTTCCAGGGATGGAATTGCATTAGGAGTGTTGTGAGCAGGTAGAGGAAAATGATCCCTCTCTATTCTCAAGACCAACAAGGACACACCTCTAGTACTGTGCTCAGTGCTGTGCTTCCCCAGTGCAAGAGATACAGGGAGCTCCTGGAGAGAATTTTGCAAAGGTCCGTGAAGATGATTAAGGCATTAAAGCACCTCACAGCTGAGGAAAGGCTGAGAGGTCTGCGACTATTCAGCCTAGAAAACAGAAGGCTGGTGGGAAGGGAACTTACCAAAACTTGAAGGAAGAGTTTAAAGAAGACAGAGCTAGGATCTTTTCAGTGGTACCCAGTGACAGGACAAGAGGCAGTTGGGGCAAACTGAGACACAGGAAGCTCCTTCTGAACACCAGGAAACACATTTTTACTATAAGGGTGACCAAGCAATAGCACAAGTTGCAGTAGGACCCTCAAAGCCCATCTGCCTTTCCCATAGCCCAGAGCCTCCCATGTTGGAGACACTCCAAAGCCATCTGCATATGGCTGAGGCCAAACTGCTACAGGTGACTGTGCTTGAGCAGAGAAGGGCATTTGACCAGATGATTTCCAGAAGTTCCTTCCAGCTGCAAACATTCTGAGAATCTGTGATGCTGTGGTTGCCAGCAAGAAGATGAGCAGCAGAAGGAAGGCTAAAGGAAAAGCCAGGAGCGGGTCTGGTTCTGCTGCTCACGCCCAAAGCCACAGAGAAGGCTCCACGCTGTCTCTGGCTCCATCGCTCCGGGCTGAGCGCGGCCCTCAGGCCCCCAGAGCCCCGAGCCCAGGTCGGGGGGCAGCAGGGCTGTGCACAGGGACCCTGGCAGGCTGCACAGACAGGACGGCTCCTCAGCACGGCCAAGGTGGGCACAGGGAAAGCTCTGCTCCTGGCATGGAGTCACACCGGGCAGGGGCACAGGGGGGCATTGCTGCGGTACAAAACACACTGGCAGGACAGGACCTGGGCGCCCTGAGGGACACACAACAAGGGCAGAAGGACTCTGAGGGGCCAGGCGGCCATAGCAAAGGTCAGCTGCAAAAGGGGCTGCATTAGCACAGGTTTTGCCATAAGGCCCAGGAAAGAGGCTCTTCCTTCCTACTCCACGCTGGTGGAACTGGATCTGGGCTGGTGGGCACAGGACCACAAAGATGTGACATCTTGGAGCAAGGCCTGCCGAGCACGTTGGGGGCTGGAGCACAGACCTGCCAGGAGAAGCCGCAAGAGCTTCCCCAGCCTGGAGAAGAAAAGGGAAAAGGAGGTTGCCCGGGAGAGTGCGATGGCCATGGGGACTGGTGAAGCACAGACAGGGCCAGCCTCCCCCTGGAGATGCACGACATTAGGGTGAGAGGCAGCAGAAACTCACTGCAGCATGGGCAATTCACTCCCTATAAGGAATTGGTTTCTAGAAAATCACGATGGTAGTCAAAACGGGGGGTGCCAGAGATAATCTGTTTGTACTAGAAGAATATTGGAGAGCTATGCTTTGCAGTCTGCTTGCGTTCTTTAATGTGCGTGGAAGTGTGGAAGATGTCTCACTTCTTTGCAGAAATCCCACAGAAGTTATTCTTTTTACCTCTGATTCCAGGTGAGTCAGCTGCAATTAGGAGTGCAACTCGAGAAAATCTCCACTTCTAGCTTGAGCTCAGGTAGGATTTGACTTCTATGAGAATCTCTACTTTATGTTCACTTCAACCCCATTGCATTATTTCTTCTTTGTCTTCAAAAAGGAAGGTTGTTGGTACCCAGAGAGTGATTCTACAATACTATTATAATTTCTAGAATGAATTTACAATATTCCACATTTTTGTTCCTGTGCATATCCTCTAAAACTAGAATGAATAATTGTGATATACGTGATCTTCCTGTAAAAGGCAGGCTTGAGGATTTATCTGAATTACAAGCCCATCCATTTACAATCACTAGCGGTGAGAAATTCCCTGAAGTAATGTGCTGCTTTTGGCTGGGATAGAGTTAATTTTCTCCATCATAGCTGTTTTGTGAATTTGTGCTGGAAACGGCTGGTAACAGAGAGATACTTTCAAGAGATATTTATTGCTGATCATTGCTTGCAGCCTCTTGAGACCTTTTCAGCTCCTCACACTTCCCACAAGTGAGGAGGCTGGGGTGCACAAGGAGCTGGGACAGCTCCCCCCAACTGACCAAAGGGATATTCCAAACCACGTGGCACCACACTGAGCAGTAAACTGTGGCAGGTGTTCACTGCTCAGGGTCTTGCTGGGCATCAGTTGGTGGTAAGGAATAGTTTTCATATGTATCACTTGTAGTGTTAGATTTGTTCATCACCATCATCATAATCATCATCACCATCATCATCACCACACTGTCTTTCTCTCCCTTTTACCTTTTCAATCCTTCCCCCTGCCCTGCTGGAGAGAGAACAGGTGGACGGATTAAGATTGGATTAAAGCACGACACGCTGAAGACTGGATTAAACCAGGACAGGCAGCTGGCATATTGTTTCAGTGGCTGATTACACTCCCTCTAAAAAACTGAATGCAGGGCGACAGGGCAGAGCATTTGTGAGACCCTGTTTCAAGCTTGGTTGGACCAGGTCCTTAAATATCCTGGATAGACTTTGAACCTGATTTGAGTTTGGATGGAGGAGCTCTCAATGACCACCAGTAATCCCTTCGACTGTAAACTATTCTGTAACTGCATGAGTCTAAAAATTACTTCCTTTCTTTAAATTCAGTGGCAGACTTCCAGATTTACTTTAGCTTAGCCCAACACTGTAAAGACTTCCCTGCAAAAGTACTACCTGTTCCCAGGAAATGAGTTCTTCCTTTGTCCACACCATTATGTCAGCACCATTTAAGGCTGCCAGGAGCTGTGTGGTGCACACAGCGTATCAGAGAACGTTGGCAGACACAAAGCTGTGGCTTTGTGACACACACCTGTTCTTTTGCTGGTATCTGACAAAAACCACTCCCTACAGTACCTTTTTGTCATCTCTCTGCCCCAGAAACATAATCATCAGTTCCTTGTCATTTTTATCTAAGCAATGACTATCTCTCTCTGAGGACCTCAGCTTTTTTGTGGTCCATCAGACAGGGCACTGAGCTGTGCCCAATGACAGTACATACACAGCTCTCAGTCTGGATGGCCACCAAGCCACTTTTTCTTTACTCTGTTTGATACATTCAAATGAATCAAAAAGCAAACTTTATTTTCATAGCCTATGTAATATTTAACATATTATTCTTCTTATCACGTATGTTACAAATTTAAAATAAAGAGCCAAATTTTAAGCAAATTCAGAAACGTTTGCTTAAAAATATATTGTATATATTCTGTAGGAAATCAAATCAGTAACCCAAGTAATAATAACTTTTAAACATCCGGAATCAGAGTTTTGACCCTGACAAAGAAACTTGGAAAGGATTGAAATATCTGAACAGCAAAGTTGCGATCCCCAGAAGTCTCTTTATCCCCCTCCTCCATGTACACAGCTGTCACTTAAAAAGGCACATGCTGGAAGAGCCCGAGAGAGCTGAAAGTTGTGTTTCATCTGCTATGCCAGAAGACATCTGTTCTGACAAGGATATGAGAGCTCAGCATCTTGGTCACAACGACCTCCTCTGAATCCAGACACTCTTTGTTGTTAATCTCTGGAGATCTCTTGACTTCTTGGCATTCTCAGGATAAGACTAACAGTCAAGGAGCTGACCCAATCCCAACAAAGCATGCATGGACTGGCCCTGCACTTGAAATCGTAATGCTGTTGTACATTTTACATAATATATCAGTGATTGGAATGATTGCCCATGATGGACAATACCTCATTTCAATTTCTTTTTTATCTCTTTTTGTGAGTTCAAACTTTCATTCCTTTCTCCTTAGGAAAAAGCCCAACCAATGGCATTCTAGTAAATATAAAAGCTGCTTTTCATACTCCTAGAAAATTGATGCTGTGCTAGTGAAAATAATTCAGAATTATACAAACTAGAATGACACATAGAACAAACACACAACGAAGTCCAAGGTGTTCATGCCAAACTTGGATTATAAAACTTGGATTTTGGTCCCTACAGCTACTGCAGCTGTACTTCACCTAGTGAGTGTCTGGCACAGGACAGTGCTGAGCTGACCAAACTTACCTGATGATGTGGTTTATCACTATTGGGTCTGGCGGCAGCAGCAGGTTAGTGAGTCTCTGGGGAATCTCAGAAAACTTTAACCGTGGACAGTCAAAGATCTGGAACACAATAAACAACAAATTTGGTTTGTCCAAAGGCTATCTTGCAGTTAAATGAGAAAGTAAGGAATCTGCAGCTCATAAGGAACTGAGGCAAATACAGAGGGTGGTTTTGAAAGCTGTAATTCAGGTTCCTTGCAGATTAAAGTTTTGGTCACTTCTGTCCCTCCACTTTCATCTGGGCTTCCAGACATACCCATCAGGCCATGACAATTTCACTTGTCTCACTTTTGGTTTAGCTGCTGGAGGGAACAGGACCCTTCACCAGGACATGAGGATCAACTGTATCCATGATGGGAGAGGAGCAAATACTCCCTCTCTTACTAAGGCTTTACAGCAGCATATTGTAAAGAAGATGACTGAATTTTTTTCAGACAGAAAAACACTATTGTAGGGCAAATTAATAACAGAAAATAAAAAATTAAAAAGAAAACCAGGACACAAGTTTCATCACAACATTTACTTTCGTTGGTTGCTAAAACATTATTCATTCATTTTAACTGCCAGTATTTTCCTTACACAGAAGTATATCACAAACCCCACTTTCAATTACTTTCAAAGGAAGTCAAGTGAGCCTGAAAAACAAAGTTAGGTAAGCCAGTGAGAGCTCAGTTAACATTACCTTTCAAAAAAACTCCATAATCATATTTACAGAAAGGGTGGAATTGCTTTTATGTGGCCTTGGTTTTGACAACACTGGCACATGGAGAGGGTGTTAATGATATTAGTTGTTGTGGCTGCTGAAAGCCATTCAGTGCTGAGGATACTGCAAATCATCAAGGGAAAATAAAAATCATCCATTTTCATTCATCCCAAATTTGTGTCTGGATGTTAGAGTTTGCTTCTGAAGAGCTACTGTGTCCAAACAAGAGTTACCTGCTGGAAGTACTTGTCGCAGTTAATGTATTCCTTGTCGTGGGAGTCCTGCAGCTTGTTTGTTTTGATGTACTGCCAGAGAGCCTGGATGATGGCCGAGCGTGTCTGCGTGTGGATGCCCAGCAGGCGGGCCAGCCGCGGGTCCAGCTTGAACTGGGGGGGCTGCAACAGAGAGCCAAGGAGGTGGCAGCACAGAAGAAAGCAGACAGATACACAAGTAGGAAGTTTCAGTTTTAATTCTTGGAGGACTCTGTTCTTTGGGAGAAGTATCCCATTCAGCGGCAGAGATTGCAAAAACACAAGTTTGTATTTTTGTGTCTCACCATTGGTGCTTAGGAAGAAGGACCTTGTACCTGTGCCATGCACACAGACTACCCGTAGCACATACTTCAAATAATAAAAACTTGCACAAAGACTCAGGAAGAATTTTCCCTTTCAACACTGATGCAAAATTTGACTTCTGAGAATGAGAGAAGAAAAAGAACAGCCCTTCCTCTGAACTACTGGAAGTTAACCACAGAGAGAGAGAAGAAAGGCAGGATGATACTTCCACAGCTGCTAATAACTGCTGTCTCACGCCAACACACTGTCTTGGAACTCTGTTCAGGCATGAACCATTCTGGTGCACACCAAAAAATTTACCCAACTACAACCAGTCAATAGATTTTATTTCTTTTCCTGATCTCAGTGATATAATTCAACTTCCTTGTTCTCCATCTCTTGTAACAAAAACTTCTTGGATAATCTGGAATTGGATGCTTCTTCAAGTGTGTACTCGTACTCAGGTTTAGTATTCACCACATTAATAAGCAAGGATTACTCTGATGGGTGGCAGGTCACCCCAAGCTAGCTTTATAACAAATCTGGGCCTAAGAATAAAGGAACATCTATTTTAAAGCATAAATTTATAATAATGGTGAGCATAACAAACACCATTATATTGTCTTAATAGCAAAAATGCTCACCGCCTATATCAGTATTTCAGTTAGCCCATATGATCCCTAAAATTAATACAATTTTCTCTCTGCTAACATAAAATGGAGTGCCTATATCCTGAAGAGATGCTATTTGCCTGGAGGCAAAAGAAAGTGGCAGAGAACAAGTTCTTAAAGGTACACCCTCAAAATGCATCTGAGCCCAAGCTGTCATTGAAAAGGGGGATCCCATCCGCTCGCAGCAGAGCGAGTTTAACAGTTAACAGTTCCCTTAAGACAGCAATGTTTCTTCCAGGGACGGTTTCAGTCAGATTGGTGAGCTCCCCAACTGCTGTGTCCATTGTTTGTGCCAAGGTAAGGGTGCCACAGCTACCCAGCTAGTTCAGGTATCACTAGCAAAAGCTTCTCCTCTGTATTTTTTTTAAAGAACCACATGCGTAACATGCGTGCAACTTCTCTGACTATTCTCTAAGAAGCTAGAGGAGGAAATACATATTTTTTCTGCAACTGGGCAATAAAAATACTAATTATCATCGCCAAGACCAATATTTTGCTAGACTATATTAGAAATTCACTTGATTTGTCCCCTTTAAATTTTAAATAATCCTTCTGTTTGGTATCATTCTAACTTCAATGGACCATGTGACACTGCAAGTACAAGTATATTGGGTTTAGAGCTGTGTGACAAGATGGGTTTGCTCTGTTGCACTAGGTCCCAGTGGCTGTGTGTTGCAGGCTAAAGCAGTGCACTGACCTGGTAGTCTAACATGAGGAGTAATGTGCACCGCACGCTGACATCCCCAGGCCTCTTCACCTGGAAGCCATCTGTCTCCTGGGTTGTGGGAGTTCTGTGCCACTAACAAAGGGAAAAACAAAATTGTTGGTCTTTTTTCACTGATGTCCATGGAGGTGCATCTTGCACAGCATACCATACCAGAATTAGACAAGTGCATGCTTTCTGAAGCTCTGGCAATCTAAAAATTAATCTAAAAAAGATAACAACAAAACCAATCCACAACAGTCCCCCCACCTCCACCTCCGTCATTTCAATTCAGCTTTAGTGCAGAATCTGCTCTGCTGTTAACATACTTTACTTGTTAGGAGAAATGTGTACAATATTTTCATCTTTTCATACATTCTGTTCTAAGATGAGCACTGCAGCACTTAATCATCTATGTTTTTATAGTAGATTCCTCTAGCAAACATTCTTAAGAATAATGGAATTTTGAAAACTTTGAAAATACTTTAAATGAGATAATGAATGCAAAGTCCCTTAAACAAGGGAAGCAACAGGCGCCAGGTGTTTATGTGTGCCAGTAAGTAGTTTCTACACAAAGGGTGCACAGCTTTCTCACCTCCACAAGATGATTGTCAGGTCCATAAAGATCTTTGTCCAGTTCAATAACCAAACTCTTAAAAAAAGATGAAAATTTCCGTTTCTGTTTGCTGAGCTGTACAGGCAGAAGAACCAGAGGTGTATAAGGCTGCATTTATTAGCTTGTGTCCTAGACTTCTCAGTCTGCCTTCAACATTAAATCCCATGTAAACCACAAGTGTGATCAATCTAATTGAGTTCTCCCTTTGACAAAAACAGGGTAAGATGAAAAAATCTCAACAGTAGTGGAACAGTGTACATTTTAGGGAAGATTTCCTTGACTCTTAATGTTATTGAAAAGCACTGGCTTGTAAGGTGAACATGGCATCCATGAGAAAGGTCCAGAAAATGGCCATGAAAATTATCTCAGGACTGGAGCACCTCTCCTGTGAGAACAGGCTGAAAGAGTTGGGGCTGTTCAGCCCAGAGAGATATAGGCTGCAGGGAATATTTAAAGGGGGCTTGTAAGAGAGATCAAGTGCAACTTTTTACCAAGATCTGTAATTACAGGGTTGGACTGGTCTTAAGAAGGGCATTTTTTACTCAGAGGGTGGTGAGGCGCAGGTTGCCCACAGAAGCTGTGGCTGCTCTATCCCTGAAAGTGTTCCAGGCCAGGCTGGAAGGGGCTTTCAGCAACACGGACCAGTGGAAGGGGTCCCTGTCCAGGGCAGTGGGATGGAATGAGATGGTCCTGAAGATCCCTTCCAACCCAAACCCTTCTATGATCCCAAGTCCTCTGTATACCTTTCTTTTTAACAGCCTGGGATTTTTTTGATGAATGCTAATTTCTTGGTCTGATTTATCAGATTACAGTAAATTTTGCAGACTGTCATACACTAAGCAAAACTATTTCAAGTTTTTTATTTTCATTTAATTATCAGTATTTGTTGTTTAGTGCACATCTCATGTTGTCTATATTAAAAATTAGAAGGTCTGTGATTACCTGACTTTCCACAGAATACAGACCACAGGATTCCAATTTATTTCTTTGTGTTTAATGCAGATAACATTTTATTAAAAATGCTGGTAATTGAAAAGCTATGTTCTTCCAATAAAGAATCTCTTTCTTTATTGAAATTTATGCTCTAATTTCTAAACTGAATCTAACTTCAATTCCCAGATGCTGCACTTTGTCACCAATTCTTCCTCCAGCAAGACTCTGATTCATGTACAGGTACCTCCAGACAGACTGAAAGCCTTGCCCTCTCCATGCATGCATGTTGTCAGTCTGTTTAGCCTAGAAACACTTACTTGTGAAGTCATTTCAAATAGATGGACGCCTTTATTAGCAAAGTCCAGCCTTCCCCAAGACAGCTAAATCCACCACTGAGGTTTCTGAGGACTTCATAATGGTAAAATGTTTCTTCCATCCTTGCTCTAACCATTCATACACTGTGTGGTACCCCCTAAGAATATGAAGTACTGCCTTCTCCTTGTTATCCTGCTCTTCACAAGATGCAATGCCCACTGTAGGCCAGAATTACCACACCGGCTGTAACCTGAGCCCTGCCATCTCTTTAAAAGGATTAGTCTCAGCCCTCTTCTCTCCACTTCCTCCCACCTATCCCATCCTTATGTCTGCCTCATTTTCTGCTGCACTCTCTAACAGTCCCATTAGGGCCCTATCCCTCACTTGGGCTGGGCACAATGCCTTCCCAGCAGCAACAAGCCAACACTGCCATTCAGACATGGCTTGTCTCAGCTGATGTTCCCAGTACAACCTACCACTCCAAAGGACAATCTTTAGACCCTGCCAGCCCCAGTGAAGCAGAGATAAGTCGTACATCATCCAGGAGCTTCCCCTCCACACGCAGCTCCCACGAAGCAATGCTGCCGTCAGAGTCATCAGCGTCTGATTTTGCAGGATTAAATGTGTTGGAGATGTAAAGTCTCAGTTTCCGCTTTTGCTGTTATGCACATAGACAAGGGAAAAGTACATATCAAATTTAAGTTCAGGATCTGAGGAAGCTGCAGGAAAGGTGACAATTACACATATAATAGGGAATCTCCATGTTTTGTACAGCTGCACCAGTTGTATTAGAATTTAAGATTCTTTACATGTACGAAAATACATTGAAGAGCTGAAACTAAAAATTCCTTTCAAAAACTCTTGGCTATACAAACATGCTGAAATTCACTGTAAATGGAGGAAGACAGGAGGTTGCCATGCCTAAGAAGTGATACGTCCTATACTTCTAGATTAGATATCTGAGGAATCACTGTGGGTAAAGCATGATATTATGTCCTTTCTGGCTTCGACCTAGCTAGATTGCTAAAATTCAGCTGCAACACTATCGCAACACAAATGTCTTTCATCGTTGCATAGCTCAGATTTGTATATGGCAGTCACAAATACAGCTCATGCTGGGAACTACCTGCTGGGAACACCCTGCCCATCTGCATCGTGCCATCCTGTAGCACCTGCTAATACTCCTCCTGCAGACACACCTGAACACACCAACACACACACCACTGCCTCACTCTCCTCTTCCCCCCAGCTGCCTTCACCCTGAGCAAACATGCTGCAGCTCCAGCTTGCTGGGAGAGTTGTGTGAAGGAAGGCACCCTGCCTCATCCTTAACCCAGGTGCTGAAGTCTGCCAGAGATACAATCGTGCTAATACATTGTCATTTTTACAGACCACCTGAAGCTTCCCAGTCACTGTAGTGGCTTATGGCTGTGTCATCTCAGTGCCCTTCCTTCCATGCATCATGTGGAAAACCCAGCTATTGTCTGATGCATGGATTCCAGAAAAGATTGTAACCAAAAATTGCTTTGGGACTCTAATCTCCAATACCTATGTAGATGACAATGTCAAAAAAGGAACTTCACAGAGACTTGATCAACTTTGTGATTCAAATAATCTCGTGTCCAAAAATCAGTAAATACTTCAGCTCCTTGTTCTCTTACAGTAAGACACTGATCTTTGACTCAGCTTCAGCAAAAGGAACTTTAAAGAGCAGTCACATTAAAATGAAAAGTCTTCCCCTAAACCCATTGTATTTCACTTACAATTTCTCTTTGAGAAAACTAAAACGAAAGAAGTAATCATAGGTAACAGATGAGTGGTAATGTCAGCAATGAACTCCTGCAAAGGTCTCAGCACAGCTGCAGGGTGAGCTCACATGAAATCAAGCAGATCTGAATGGGAGGCTGACAGGTACAGTGGAGCAGCACACTTAACGCTTGCTCTTTCTCCAAGTTCTCTGATGTCATCTTCACACAAATGAATATGGCTTTAGGTAATGAATACAGCTTTAAATGGGTGAAATGCTGGAGATCTGTCAAATCCTCCAGAAAACCTTCCCTGGTTTACAGTGTTACTTTTTTTTTTTTTTTTTTTTTTTTAGTTTCCATTAGTATTGAATCCCTAACAAGTCAAATCAGAAAGCAAGTATCTGATAATCCCAGGATCTGTGTGTTATCCCCCACATAAATCTCCATCAACTGCTGAAGTTAGTTTCTTTCAATGAACTCTCAGGCTGGACCCAAAACCTCCCAGGCACTGCCAGGGAAGTTGTGCTTGGGATTTCAAACAAACAAACAAACAAAGTTATTAGCAGACAGTCTACTGCTGACTGACTCAAGAAAATCTGACTGCAAGTCTTGTAAGTAGTATTGTGTTAAAAGCTCTCTAAGTATATCTTAAGGGTGAATTTCTATGAACCTCAATATAGCTTAAAAACATCAAGCACAAAGCACAGAAAAGATTAAAATCTGTGGTTTTGCTTTTGCATATACAGTAACTGTTTTCCGGTTTCACAGAAAAAAAGCTTTTTAGAAAGCAAAATGAGCAGTGGCAGCATGGAAACTAAAAATCAGGAAACAGAAAAAACAGTGACCACTGTCTGATAATTTTAAAATACCCAAATTAAATAAAGAATGTCCATATCAGAGCTGGAATGTAGAGGCATCTTGCTCAGAGCAGCAGCAAGATATGTCAAAATGCGTAGAGGAAATGAAATTAGTTAGGTATCTCCTGAAAAGAAAATGGACATGAACTTAAAAATGGCCAACACAAAGCAGAAAAACCAATGACTTGGTAGACTACACAAGTATAATGAATAATAAAAGAAATGAAACAGTATTTACTGAGTTCAAAATTGCACTGGCACATGAAAAACACTTATAAACAGTTCTATAAAAGCGTAAACAACAAAAACAAAACTCAAAAAAAGGTGAAGCAAATGCTACAGAGGAATAAAATGGAAATTAGTATGCACAGTAGTCTACAAAATCAGCTGCAGCAGCTTATTTCATAGTTGCATATTCTACTTTCTCAGGAGAGAATGAGGAGTTGTACAGTGACAGGCAATAAGAAGTCAGGTGCACTGAAAAATTATTTTTCTACAGGGATTGGGAGGAATTAATTTTTTACCCGAGAAAAGAGAACATTAAAGAACCTGAAAGGCATATTTAAAACACTAACTGATTAAAGGAGATAAGGTGTTTGCATTTTCCTTATCTCATAACGCAAAAAGCAGAACACAGAATTATGCCACAAGACAAGTGTTTCAGAAAAAAACCTAATTGCTTTCTGGAAACAATCCAATATCAACTCCTCAGTCATCTTAAAACCTGAAAGTGGGGAAAAAAAGTATCTCAATTCACGAAACTAGGGAGAGAGACACTATGATGGTGTTCTGATGCTACTACCTGTTTTTCACCTAAAAATGGAGAACCTGGAAGCAGATCATTTAGTTTGGGAACTGCAACTATACACATATCTGGTAAATGGAATGTCTCACACCAGTTCACTGCAAAAGAGGGACAGTCTCTGGATGACAGTCTGTGGTTTGGGTGAGATGAAAGCACTGTCTGTGGTGCCAGGACTTGGAGCAGGAGCCCTGCCCATGTCACAGTCACATCCCACTTTCAGTCAGAAGACCCTGGTTCAGGCTTTGGGATGAAAATCATCTCAGTCTTAAAATTATGTTTATGGAGACAACTGTCTATCTCAGGGTTACAGAGTGGAGACAAATAAGCATTTTTAGGGTGTTATCTATCTATATTATTTTAAACATCCACTTCTGTATGAGAAGAATTGTGCCCTGAACACCACTGTCTACACCAACTTAATCTCTCAACTATGAAGGGAGCTGAAAGTGACTAGCTCAGATACAAATGAATGAAATGGCTATGTCTATACTTAGCCAAATAAATCCCACTCCCAAAGTCCACCATGGCCTTAGAGCTGCATAGATTTTCAGTAATTAATTCTTTAATGACATCTACTGATCTGTTGAGTGTATAGTTTCTGTTTCCTTCAGGTCACGGACCTTGCTATATCTGTCAAGCAGCCCTGTCTGCCTGACTACCTCCTAAAAGCTCTTTCTGGAATTCTGACCATGTGGGTCTTCCATGAAGTCTGTACAAGGACTCTTGCTAATGCTGCTCTGCAGACAAGGAATTCTGAGACTCTCATGACAGATGCAATCCAGGAATGCAGGACTGGCTGAAGAAGAGGAGAGTACACAGCAGTGCCCACCCAGCAGAAACCGCCAAGGCAGCTGAAGAGGGCTGCTGACAGCAGTCAAAGGAGCTGACAGGTGGGAAAGGCCATTTTCCCCTTCAACAGCCGGCCAAACCCCAGGTCTCCTCACTTCTTCAGCCATACCACAGCTGTCATCTGCTTCAAGAGTGCACCTGCTCTCAGGAGATCCATGGAGGATCAACAAGCCAAACATATTTTATGCACTGTCCTCACAAAAAAAAAAAGAAAAAGCTTTAACCACTTATGCCTAAAATTTCCCCAGAATAGTTAGTCTTCAGACAGAGAAAAACCCCAACGTGAGCAACACCAGACCATAAATCTGTGGCTCCCTACAACCACAGATCCTAGCTGTTTCTAGCTGCAGCTCAATCACCGCGACAAACACTGTAACTGCAGCTACAGCTGGTAGCTCTGAGAAATCCTGCTTATTACCCACATAATTTCACATACTTTAGACAAATTCATATTTCTCATAGGATTACAATCCCAGTTTGAGAATCACTGTTCTAAGACAAGTATTTCAAAATTACAAGAGCTTTGATAAGAGATGGAAATGCAGAGATAACTTCTACTGCTGTTACCAATTCTGCAACTATAATAAAATGGAAATACTTAACATTAAGAGAAACCCAGGTTTATCTAGGTTTAGCCCTATTATTCCAGGTTTAGCCCTATTTTGACAGTTCTGATACCTATATGCTAGGACTACCTACACATGAATTTGGAAAACATCTATTTGATCATTCTCTAGATGTTAACTGAGTAAGTGATGTTTAAAATGTGTTTGCTGAGCCCTAGACAGAAACAGAATTTTCTGTCTACAGTTTCTGTAGAGTGTTGTGCCTCCTACACTCTTCCCTATCCCAGACACTGAATATCTCCATAGCACAGCTTACAGCTAGGACCTTGTGCACTTGTTGATTCCCTTATTAAAGACTTTGCCACAGAATAAATAACTTCCTGCTGATTTATGAATTTAAGTCAAAGTCTTCAATCACCTTTAAATATGGCCAGATTCCTAACTAGTTTAAGAGAATGGTGTTCTACCCATATCAAGAAGGTAAGACAAATTATTTCTTCTGAGAGTAAAAATATGTCACGTGCAACACTTCTTAAGAATGAACTCATGATTTAGACCATCCACAATTCAGTTTCCTTTCTGTCTAGGAGGTGTAAATGGAACTTAATAACTTAATTGTTTCTTTTTTTGATTTGTTTTTGTTTCATTTTTGGTGGTTTCTTCGGGGGTTTTTTTTTGGTTGTCTGGTTTTTTGTTTGGGTTTTACGGGGTTTTTCTGTTTGTTTGTTTTTTGTTGTTGCTTTGTTCGTTTCACTTATATCAACTGGAAAAACAGCAAGAGGTAAAAGCCTTCCATATTTTATCAGGTGCCTGTACAGTGAAAAAAGCAACAGAATATTGATCTTTGTTGGGCTGACCCCCATCACGGTGGTACAGACAAGAATGACAGCTTTATGTCACAGCAGACATATGGCTACAAAACCCTTCATTCTATGGGAATTATTTGAGGAATAGAGTATGAGCTACCCAATACAGTTACAAGAACTTAAAAGAGACATGAAAAGAAATTCTTCACAATGAGAATGGGCAAAAAATGTAACAGACTCCCTAACAAGGCTGTGAAACCTCTATCCTTACAGATTTTCAAACTCAACAAGGCCTTGACAATCCTGTTTTTAGCAGAAGGTTGAACTAAAAAACTTCCAGTTTCCTCCGATCTAAACTCTTCCATGATTCCAATTAATAGACTCAGAAAACTTAGAAAAAATCTTTTCAGTGGGATATTAGGAAGAGCGAAGTATCGGACTTTATGTAATAGAAACTGCAGAAAATGTCACCCATTCTTTTTTTACACAACTAATAATTCCTGTAAGTAATTCTTCCCATCGTATGCTCTGTTATTCCACAAGTGCCACTTTTGACCAAATTTGAATTGGAAATGTAATACATACCTTCAGCACATCCCTCTAATCTCTTATTTTCTCATTTTTTTATCATTTTAATACCAAGTTCCCAAACCAATGTTTATCTATCCTTTATTTATCCCTAGGCTATTATTCCCCTTATTAAAGACTTTCAGAAGCTAGAGCTGGTAATAGCCACTGAGTTTTCTCTACCACTTTCCTATGCATGCTGATTCCCAGCTGTTTGCTCTTAGGAGCTTTGTCTAACCCATTCCAAGGCATTTCTGCTAATGAGACTTTAGCTTGAAAGGTATTTCCACCATTTACTACAAGAATTATTTTCCTCCCCTGACACAGTCTCCAAGTTTTTCACAACATACCTTCATTGGTCTCTTCAGTGCCTCCTGAATGTCCACGCGCTTCCGCATGATGGTCTGGTCCAGCTTGCGCTCAAAGGCCAAGAGATCCATGTAGGCCTGTGACTCAGGAACCAGCTCCCGGATCTGAGAAGGAAGCACGGGATTCCTCAACACCGGGAGCACAAATGTGCCGTGCTGCAGAACAGCCACACGGACACATTCCCAGCCCTTGGACAGGAGTGCCCGGAGGGGCTCTCCCTGTGACAGCAGCTCAGCTCTCAGAGGCACGGGACAAGCACAGACCGAAGAGCAGGAACGCAGAACTGAGGCTAGTGCACTCTGGAAGCCCCCGCCTGAATCCACAGAGCCTGAACCATGGCTGCGTTCTTCCAGAGAGCCTTAGCTATCAGCAGCCAGGGAGACTACTTTTGGCAATGCAAACTACAGTGAATTTGTCCTAGAATTCTAAAAACTAGAAAACTGCTGCATCCCCCAAACTAAAGGGGGAGGGGGGTGGGGTGTGTTCAAGTGGGTGTTTTAAAAACAAGTGTCACCCATTGTAAGTAAAAATACCAGGTAGGATGCCTGCCTTTGTCAGCACATCTTCCTGTGCTGGTGAAATTGGTGAAATTTCCATGTCAAAGTCTCAACGTGACCAGCCATCAGGTGTCAACTTACAATCCTGACAACTTTTATTGTTATTTTAATACATTAGTTAACTACATTAGTTCTATTGACAAACCCCCTTTTTATATTCTCTTTTACAAGGAAGTTAGCAGAGGAGGGGATATGAAGTAGGTTGGAGTATGACCTAACGAACTAAGCTTAGAAATGGGTAAGTATACCCTTAAATTAAAATGTTGCTTCTTAATTTGGAATAACTCATGCAGGAAAATAATAAAAAGGTACTGTAAATAACTAAATAGATCTACTAGACAAGCTTTTCTATTTCTACAATATTCACTCTAGCTTTTCTATTTCTAAAACATTCATTCAATATTCACTCCTGTATTTCCATAGGAATTAAAAGTGAGTTGGTATTCATGTTTTGCTTTAGAAACAGAATTAGTTGCAGTTAAATTTACAGTTTATATCTGGTGTAAGGCACAAATACCTATGTGAGAGACACCAGGCATGCACTTGTTCCCTGTGGAACAAGGACATGAGAACAACTGCAGAGGTCATGCCAACAGCTGGCTCTCCTAGTATTGTGCCTCTGACAAGGGTTCACAGTTGCTGCCTTTCATATCCGCAACAGTCCAAGGCAGAGCATTCCAGAACCTCACTGGCAATGTAGGAGGAAGAACCTCCTTTTGCTCCTTTGGAACCTGCCACGAGTGAGTTTCATTTGATGCCATTTCCCTCCACTGCTGGAGCAGCAGTGGGAAGACATTCCCTAGGCAGCTTTGCTATATGTTTTACAGGTTTTTGCCATCCCTTTCTTAATGATTTTCTTTTCCAGCCTGATGACAAAGTTTCTCCTTGCTGTATTTAGACTGACTAAGGTTATTAAATAAATGTCTCTTTCAACTGACTCTTTTTGTTTTGAGATGGTAGAATACCCGCTCTACTTACAGCAAGACTAAAACTTTGGAAAAGCAGAAACCACAGATGCTTTGGAAAAGTAGAAACCAGAGTAAAAACTCTGTTCAGCTTTAGACAAACCATTATAGTTTTAACTGCTCATATGCTTTCTCAAAATGTTGGTATCAGCTGCATGATAAAAGAAACATGAGCATGAAGAGCAAGCAGTACCCTGGAAACATCAAGGAACTGACAGACAGCTTGCAGAGCAAGGGCAGCGAGGCACTGAGTGCAGATCTTTTGACACAACAAAACACCTCAATGTTTTTTTCTTGTTCTGCACAGATGAAAAGATTTCTCAGTTCCTTGCCTGAAAAAATTAATGATGGTGTTCTACAGTCAATTAAAAGATCTGGACCGAGAGAGCAGTTTCAGACCTTTAATGCCAAGTGCCATCAGAGTCCGTCTGTGAATGCCCTGGGCACAGGCTGAAGCATGGCCTACAGAGTCCTTAGGATAGAGCCTATGCAGCACAGGTGATACAGCCTTTCTGGCTGGTTCAACGGCTACTACACCAGGATCTAATCAAATTTCTAGGAAGCTTGTAGAAACAGCAGAAACCTTCAATACATATTTTTATTCCATGCTTTTACATCTTTTATCACATGAAAGTGAAAGGGTTATCTCCTATTCCATTCCTTTAACCAAACTGGATGTGAAATATTACAAGATGCTAAAAAGCACATACACTTTAAAATCAGCCAAAGACAAAACTGCATCTAATTCCTTGAACTGCAAATGGCCACAGGTTGGGAGAGCATTTGAGAGAAGAACTGTACTTGCTGTGTTTGTTTTCTTCTCTAGGGACGTGTTATGGTCACAGCAAAGATGGGATTTGGGCAAGATCAAAGGCTTACTCAGGCCAGTTTTGCGAGCTCTCAGTCTTTTGCTTTCTCACCCTACTACTGGAATAATCTTTTGGAGGCATGACAGTGCCTATGGGACAAGGATCTGTGCAGCCTGCCTAATTCCTTCCCTTGCATGGTCTGCCCTAACAGAAAAGTTCATAGCTCCGTGCAGGTCTACACTCTTCTACTAAAGTTCTAACTATAAATGTAAAGAGTGTTTCAATACTTCAGTTCTCCATTCTGGCCTTGATCTAGTTGACAAAACTCCAGAAAGCACCTAGCAGAACCAGCATCTCATCAGCCAAGGTTTTGAACATATGTAGTTATACTTTATCTTAGAATTCCATGAATAACTCAAAGAGATTACTATTAACATTAGTAAGACAGTGTCCTTCTTGAGGCTGCAGTTATCTTTCTACTATGAAAATTCAAACACTTCAAACTTTTATAAATTACTAAAAAGCAATAGTCATTAAATTATGCATTTTTATCAATGATTTTCACAAGATTTTTTATCAGTGATGACAAAAAAATGGCCAACTTGCAAGCGGGGGCAATGAGGACAGTGTGGAAGGAATGACATGATGGCAGACAGTGTGGGGGCCCCACAACACCTGCCTGTAAACAGATGTGCAAGACTGGTGAGACAGAATCAGGGACCAAGGAACAGCTGCAACACTACAAATTCTGGGATACAAACATCTTTGGATAGCTTCTATGGCTGTCACAGAACGACAGCTTGGCAAGCAACGACAGCAGTCTGGAGGCTGGGGAAAGCAATGAGGAAGCCTTCTGCAAGAAGATGAGCAGCAGAAGGAAGGCTAAAGGAAAAGCCAGGAGCGGGTCTGGTTCTGCTGCTCACGCCCAAAGCCACAGAGAAGGCTCCACGCTGTCTCTGGCTCCATCGCTCCGGGCTGAGCGCGGCCCTCAGGCCCCCAGAGCCCCGAGCCCAGGTCGGGGGGCAGCAGGGCTGTGCACAGGGACCCTGGCAGGCTGCACAGACAGGACGGCTCCTCAGCACGGCCAAGGTGGGCACAGGGAAAGCTCTGCTCCTGGCATGGAGTCACACCGGGCAGGGGCACAGGGGGGCATTGCTGCGGTACAAAACACACTGGCAGGACAGGACCTGGGCGCCCTGAGGGACACACAACAAGGGCAGAAGGACTCTGAGGGGCCAGGCGGCCATAGCAAAGGTCAGCTGCAAAAGGGGCTGCATTAGCACAGGTTTTGCCATAAGGCCCAGGAAAGAGGCTCTTCCTTCCTACTCCACGCTGGTGGAACTGGATCTGGACTGGTGGGCACAGGACCACAAAGATGTGACATCTTGGAGCAAGGCCTGCAGAGCACGTTGGGGGCTGGAGCACAGACCTGCCAGGAGAAGCCGCAAGAGCTTCCCCAGCCTGGAGAAGAAAAGGGAAAAGGAGGTTGCCCGGGAGAGTGCGATGGCCATGGGGACTGGTGAAGCACAGACAGGGCCAGCCTCCCCCTGGAGATGCACGAGATTAGGGTGAGAGGCAGCAGAAACTCACTGCAGCATGGGCAATTCACTCCCTATAAGGAATTGGTTTGGAAAAAAAACTTCTGACAGAATAAACAAAACACATTATGGTATTAAAACCTTGGAACAGGCTGCCAAGAAATGCTCTGAAGTGTCCATCCTTGGCTGGAGGTATTCAGAACCCATCTGGACAAGGTCCTGAGCAAGCTGATGTAATTTGAACCTGTTTTATACAACAGCTGGCCAACAAATCTTTCACAGGTCCTATTGTTGTGCACCTCCAGGATCCCAGAAAAAGCCCAGTAAATAAAACTGGATCTATTGCAGGCAGGAACAACTGGAGCTGCATTCTTCACTGCTTAAGCAGGACAAACAAAACAGTTTCAGTAATCTTGATTAAAAAAAAAAAATCACTAATAAATAGAAATTTGGCAGCATCTTGAGAATTAGGCTACCCAAGAATTTCTGTCTTTGAGACAGATAACAAAATCCAAAACCTCTTCCTCCTCCAAGTTTGACAAGTTCAGTTTGATCCTTAGCCTTTTTTACTAGCTATGGCAGATGGACATAACCCATGCATTTCACATGTATTGCTGAGAACCAGAATTTTTATCTTAAGTGGCAGTGACTGAAGTCTGACCTGGCAGCTACTGGACAGTTTCCCTGCTGAGAATCTTTAGACTATAGCTTATTGACACAAGTATCTCTACCACTGAGGCTTCTATGGTTAAAGAAAGACAGCTAAGGGCTGACATTCCTTATAAATCACAACTGTGCAACTCTACAACCCCTAAGAGAAGTGGTTTGAGGAGGATTTCTGACTGACTACTACAGAGCCGGTAACACAGTCCAGTAAAACGGCAAAAGCAATCCATGTTCTTGGTCCTCCTCTCTTAGGACATGGCAAGCCATTGATATTGCTCGGTCCCCTCAGAGGCATCCTTCAGGCTAAACAAGGCCAGCTGTCTCAGTCTTTTCTCATGTGCTGATCCAGTCATTCAATCGACCTGACAATCATCCACTGACCTTAGTCCAGTTTGCCAATGTTTTTCTTGAATTCAGGATCCTAAAACTAGACACAGTGCTCTAGCACTGAGCTATCGAGTATGGAGCAAAGAAGGGTAATCAAGTGCCTCAATCTCTTGGCTGTGCTCCCGGACACAGAGCTCTGGACACTGTTAGTCATCTCTGCTGACAAGACATACCTCCTGCTCACACTCAGCTCGCTGTCCACCAGTGCCTCCAGGGCCTTTCCAGCAGTGTTGCTTCTCAGCCAGGCAGCCCTCCTCTTTCTCAAGGAAGAACATTTGACTTAGTTGACTTTCAGAAAGTTCTTGTTGGTTCATTCCTCCAGCATGTCCACAAGCATATCAACTGGTTTCCCCACACAGAGATTGGTGTCATCTGTAGATTTCATAAGCCAGCATGGCACTGCCTCCTCCAGTGGCAAGGATGCTGGACTAATCAGCTGCTGTGAAACATCCCTGCAGCACTCTGAGCAACCATTAGCCACCTTCTCAGCCTCATCATGCACCCACATGGCTGTCAGCACATTCAGACCAAAATGTCCCAACCTGAACACAAGACTATTATGTATGAGGGAGTTGCCTTGAAAGGACATTGGCCAGTTCTCTCAGCTCCCTCAGACGTAGCCTGTTGGATATCATGGAGTTGTACGGGTCAGGTTTCCTCAACGAATCCCTGGCCCTATCCCTGTCCACTGTGGCCTGCTCCTCTTGGATGTGTTCACTGATCACAGGGCACGGGAGGCATCATTAGTGCAGACTGAACAAAGAAGGCTTTGAGTGCTTCAGACTTATTGTCTCTGTCATCACTGGATCACCCAGCCCACTCAGCATGGAGCACACATTCTCCTTGGTCAGCCTTTATTACCAGTGCAATAGAAGAAGCTTTTCTTCTCCTTGATGTCCCTTGAAGATCTCCACTACAGCTGAGCTTTGACTTTGCTGATACCATTCCCTGCAATGCCCAGGCAATTGTTCTAAACTTCTCCTTTGTAACCTTGTCCCTGCTTCACTTCTTGTACATTGCCTTTTGACGTTGGGACCAGCACTGTGATTACCTAATTCTGGGCTCCTCATAAATCTGCTCATTTCCCTGCATTTAAGCAGGCTGCTCTTAAAGGACCCTAAAGACCTCCCAGATTCTTTGAGACATTTTGCCCCTCAAAGCTGCTTCTCAAGGAATCACACCTACCAGTCCCCTGATTAAGGCAAACTCTGCTTGTCCAAAGTCCAGGGTTTGTACTTGACTACTCTCCTTCCTCATCCCTGGCAAGATCTTTAATTTCTCTATTTCACAGTTGCTATATTCAAGGCTTCCCCTGACTATCACACCCCTAACCTCTTCTTTCTTACATGAAAGAATGGCAGATCCAGGTGTTCCTCACCTCTGGCTGGCTCAGATGAAGAAAGAAGTGGACAACAGCCATGCAGTGACCAACCCACAGCAGGACAGCTATTATGGCATGGGATCTGTGCAGAGAATTCCACATGGTGGTCAGTGAACAGCAGCAGCAAAAATTGACTAAATATTTGTGTAAAGGAAAATGAAGTAGAGAAGATGAAAAGGAGAGGACAGGTGTAAAAAATCTTGTCAGCACAGCTAGACAAAAAGTCCTCAGGAATCTGGGGCTGAGTGAGAAGAACAGCAGCCAATACTAAGAGACAAGCATGCCACAGAAGGAGGGGCAGTTTGCTGTTTCAAAGTTGAACTCCACTCTGTAAGTTAAACAAGGAAAAGCAGAGATGGGCACAGCTATATGGAGCCAGACTGGTTTTCAGCTGAGATTCCTGCATCAGAATGGGTAGGCAAGGAAGACAAAAAACCAGAACGGTGGATCACATTCACATCTCCCTGAGAAAACCTATTAAAGAATTATCATGGACTTGGTAAACAGAGTCAGTGATCTTCTGCTGGCAAAAAAGTCTGACTGCCTCTTACACCTTTTAATCTTATAAAGGCTACACACAAAATAAAAACCAAAAATATAAACACTCCCACAACCAACCAACCTAAAACAAAACTAAAAGCATCTTGAAATGGACATATATTTCCAGCAACAGCCTCACTATACAGGATGCATCATTGTCTGTGAAAACAGTTTGTGTGGGACAGACAAAACTGACAGTACAAGAAACTTAGCTTTGATTATAAAAAAGGTACAGACCACCAGCAGAGCAGGAATGAGGCTTCAACATAATTAGCAGGGAGGCTGCAAGTGGTTCAAAGATCTGGGTTTAATGGTAGCTTAGTCCTTTCAAGACAGCAACATAAGAGATCTAATGGCTTACATATGAAAGGCTCTGCTTTCAGAAAGTGGCAGGAGTAACAAGAGAAGAAGTGATAGCATAACATCAGGAGTACCAAAGTGGGCTCACCTCTTTGGATTGCTGGTAGCAGGCACCTGTGAAATGTCACAGAAGTGACTTTGGAGCATGCCAGCAAGTTTGGGCTCACTTTAGCAGTGGAACTTGAAAACTTGAAAAGGATATGGAAGAAAAGGACACACCTGTCCAAGGGATTCTGAGCCCAGAAAAAGCATCAGAAGTCAAAGCAACTTAGATTAGGATGTGACAAGGGTATGTATTTTGAAGCCTTTGGAGACCAAGCAGTTTCTTGTGAACTGTACTGAAGAGGATAAAGAAAAGTATGGGAATAATGAGAGAGGAGAGCAGAGAGAAATCCCAATGTTTAGAAAGGAAGTTGAAGATGTAAGCACTGAGGATCAAACATAGGCAGACACCAAAAGCCAGACATATCCCCAGGGATAAGAGAATTAGTAACTCTCCAGACAATACCGACCCCTCGGACTCTGTTGTTTACACAGGCTCACTTCAGCCCTATGGTGACACAACCACAAAAATCATAACTGGCAGCTGCACTGGGCCAGAGACCTGAGCGTGCGCCCAGCCCCGGAGGCACAGCCACACTTGGAGCGGGTTTTGGGCAGGCTCAGCAAGGAGCAGGAGCCGCGCGGAGCCCCGAGGGCCGCGCTGGCAGCCCAGCGCCGCGGAGCCTCCAGCAAGCGGCAGTGCTGGCTCGGCTAACCCAGGCGCGAGGCCGCGCAGGCCGGGCTGCTCCGCTCCCAGCCCCCAGCCCAGCCTGCTCTCCACTTGCACCCACTGCCTACTTACTTTTTAATTAGATTTTTAAACAAAAAGTGAAAGAATTTTCTAAAATTCCTCTAATTACACTAAGATGCTGAACTGATTGTGAAGGGAATAGGAAATGAAAGCGACTCACCCTCTGAGGGAGAATTTTGTCAGCCATCTTCCTCCTCTTGGCACTGTACATTTTTTAAAGAAAAAAACACGTTACCATGGTGACAGATCTAGGAGTAACGAGGCCACCTGCTAAATTATCCTGACATCTCCACATGCTGGTGCACAGCTGTGCATGCATCAGCAAAAGGGTCTCACCCATGCCCAGGACCTTGTACCCCTTCTCTCAGCAGCCTGGGGAGGCAGTTAGGTAAGAACAAATCAGGGCTGTCTGTTATGCATCCTGGAAAGAAGTCTGTAAGTTCTTTGATCACAGCATCATGTGTGGTGCAGGGCGGCAATACATGCAAGTGCATGTGCACACACTGCTCCTGGGCACAGATAAGCGTGCAGAGCACAGTCTCACACGTGGCGTGCACAGACACACCTACGGTGTGCACATCTGAGTGGCTGAGAGCCTGCAAATGGCATGTCAACTTGTTCAAACAGACAACACGCATTTATTCCATCAAGCCCAAAATTAAGTGCTGAAGGACACACATACATGTGTGTGTATTTCATATGATGTATGAAAACACACGCACATTCACATCCTTCCTTCATATGTACATACACACTTGTTTTACTTATCATATTTGCATGAGTGATGGATAAAGGTGGAAGATCTTACATTGTCACATTTCTTCATCTTTATGAACACAGATGTGGGAAGATGTAGGTGTGCCTGCAGTGTGTATACATACTGTGTCCATACCCATACACAGGCACATTTCTATAGCTATGCATTTAAAAACATACTTGTACTCATGTACATAAACACAAATCTGTGTGTGCTTGAGAAATGCTGCTGTCAGGAAGACTGTCTTCAGATTCTAAGAACTGATCACACCCACCAAACCTGTCACCCAGCTTCCTCTAACAGGGGCCAAGAGGGAATTCAGGTCCCATCTCTTTAACTTGTAAGGCCTTTATCTTAAGCAGGAGATTAATCACTCCGTCTGTGAGGGACAAATGAGAGAAAGCAAACCAGCTGCTGCCACTCTGCCATGTCACAAGGACACCCCTCCTTTTCACACTGCAAGTCTGTCATCAGCCGTGTCCACATAAAAGCAGTTTCCACACATTGATGTGGCATGGTCTCTTCCTACATTTGTTAATAAATGAGCCAGGGCTGAAATACCAGATTCTTGAGACTCTTCCCCATGCCCACATAAGCCAAGGCTGAGGAACTCTTTGTGCCTGGAGGTACAGTGGACAGAAAATTCAGTTACACCCAATAGGTGTACAATGTCCCTTTTACAAGTGTAGGAATAATGGGAATGGAATGTCACAGGGTGTGAAACTCCAACACCTTCCACCGCTCACAGAATGAAATCTGCACTGAAACACTTCACTGAATCTGGAAGCAAAGGCTGAGCAAGCCCCAGCCTCCCAAAGGGATAGGGATATGCATGTACCTGCAACCCCATAGGCTTGCAAATAAAAAGCAAGAAAAAAACAAAGCAACATCCCCTAAGAATTTGGATCTCAACCAGTTCTTCAATAATCTCTTACAGAAAGGATATTTTTGTCTCCACCAAACCTGCCAAGAAAGGACAAGGGCAACTTTCTTGGACCATGCTAGAAAACATGGAACTGATTTCCCCCCCAGAATTGGGCCCAAGGTGCCAGAAAAGTGTGCCTGAAAAACACATAATGGAAAACCACAGGGAGGTGGAAATGAAAAAAGGGAAAACAATTAACACATTAGCTGAAGGGAAGGCACGGCAGAAGAAACGGAGAAACTCTCTGAATACCCAGGCAGCACTGGTGTGAACTGGACTCAAGGCAGTGGAGATCACTGCTGGCTCTCAAACTAGAAACACTGAAGTTAAGAACAGGGGAGGGGAACTTTTTTCTGTGAGTCAAGCCACCAACTTTTATCAAATACAGTCCTCTAATGCTCCCTGGCAACTAGTTAGTGACTGAAGTTTACCTTAATTATCCAGCAGGGGCAATCTGTCAGGTTATATCCACCCTAGGACCTGAAGCATGGGCATTATTTTGTGGCATTATTTCATGCAATTTCTTGGAGAACCTCCTGGGAGGTGCTATAGAATGTGCATTTTGGCTGGTGCTGGGAAAGGTCTCCAAGAAGTACATGCACTGCTTGTGCTCATGTGCTGCACTCACACACATTCCTTCTGTGTTCAACCTTTTTCAATTGTAATGTATTAATAGTCTCAAGATCAGTGTCCTTTCCAGATGCATCCCAGACACAAGCATTCCCAAATCTGGCTTGCTGATCCAAGGTATATAACCCGGACAGAGCAGGGCTCCTGAGGAACTCAGCTCAGGGAGTCATGTTTTACATACAGCTGGATTCCCTGACACCACCAGAACACTGCCTGAAGCTGTATATACATCTATAATGATTCTGCAAAAGGTAGCCCACACAGATGACTGCACCCTATGTGCGTGTGGACACCACTCAACACTCAAGACTGATGAGGTCTAATGTGCTGCAAGAAGAAATTAGTTAACCTATTTAAGAGAGAATGTATTCAACAATGTGCAAGGTGGGCATATTTCAAAAAGAAAGTTCCACACAGAAATCCCTCTAATTTTATGAAATACTTCCAGTGCATATTTATTTACTTTGTATGCAAAAACATTTGGGACAACTGCAAGTTTTAGGACCTCTCTTCTGAGTGACCATAGTACAAACATTCACATGACAAACCAAAGTTTTTTCTACTTGTGTCATTTACAAACTATTAGGTTAGCCAGTCAGAAATCAGAGCAACTACACAGAACAGGCAACAAATAATACAATAATTGTACTATATTAGAAGAGAACTGTTCATTAATTCTAAAGGCTAAACATACTCAACAAATTCATGGCCTGACAAACCTGCAAAGTAAAAGCAGAATAACTACAAAACCAGACATTATTAAAGGTTGGTTTGTTGAAGACCATTCACAAACAAAAAAAAGGTAAAACTTACTAATGTTTTTCCTGCTTAAAAACCTGTCAGTACATAGATCTTCTATTCTGTCTTATTTGTCCTTAAAAGTCATATCTACTGCTAAACAGGTACCATCTTTGTCTCCTCAAATTGTTCTGCTGTGTTTTCTTTCCAGAACACTCACCTCCTAGCTCGGTTCTGAGTAGCTTGCTGCTGCTGCTGCACTTGCTGCTGCACCTGCTGCTGCTGGACCTGCTGTGGTGCAGTGCGCTTTCTTGTTGTTTCCATCACAGTCTGGGGCATCCCAGGTCGCACCGAGGGGCTTCCGACGTACGGGGGGCCTGGAGGACCCATGGGAGCCCCCTGATGGGGCATTCGAGCTCCTGATGGCATCCCAGGGCGCTGGAGGAAAAGCAAAACACAAAGAAAAGCCAGCTTGGTTCCCCTTTCTGCAGCTGCCAAGACATTTGTACATCATGCGACACAGGCCCCAGCAGATTCCCTGTCTGACCACCCCGATGAGCACCAAGCAGCAATACAAGGCAGCGAGCTCTGTGACTGGTGTATCTGGGATATCATGAAGAGGTATTCAGGGATAAAGTAGACAGGAAACAGGGAGGCAAAATACTAGGCTTGGGAAAACACTCAGTGGTCAATAGCATATCCAGACCAGGCAACAGCTGAAAGCTCTACCTTCAACCCGGATGGGAACAGCCCATGGCAGCGCCACGCAGTCTGCACTGGTGCAGCTCACTGCTGCATGCGCTGCACTGCCGAGCAGCATCACAGTGGTGCAGCTCACGTGCTGCTGCGAGCACACACCGCTGCATGCGCTGCACTGCCGAGCAGCATCACAGTGGTGCAGCTCACTGCTGCTGCGAGCACACACTGCTGCATGCGCTGCACTGCCGAGCAGCATCACAGTGGTGCAGCTCACTGCTGCTGCGAGCACACTCCGCTGCATGCGCTGCACTGCCGAGCAGCATCACAGTGGTGCAGCTCACGTGCTGCTGCGAGCATGCTCCCGCTGCATGCACTGCACTGCCGAGCAGGCGGATCTGAGCAGCGGCAGACAGAAACCAGCACAGGCAAAGCACCAGGATAAACATTTCCCATTGAGAGCCTTCTACTTCGCCTACACCAGAGAGCAGTGTAAGCTCATAATGCAACACGAATCCTTTATAAAAAAGGTCATGTCTCTGATCAAGCCTTTAAAAGAAAAAAAAAAAAAAAAAGAAATGGATGTGGTAGTTTGTCAACAGCCCCTGTAGGCATTCTAAAGCCCTGGCATTTATGTTGTCTTCTGCATGCTCTTGAGAGACACTGGGTCAAATCACAAGCTTAATGCTGCACAAGACACCCAGTAAATCTAATTCTGCATTCTAAAAGCTTATAGCCATCAAAGAAAACCACCAGTAAAATAATGACTGCCTGTAAAATGCAATTCAAAACAGAGAGGTGAGCTTAGTCTCATCTGAGAATTATCAATATATATATGTCCACATATACACAAAAATATAGACACACACACTCTCTAGGCATTTGAACCAGGATGAAAATAAGAATAACTATACAGCAAAAGTCCTCTGAAAGCCAAGTCCCTCTACAAAGTCTTTTAAGGAAACCAAGAGGCACAGGCATCCATTATGGATAAACAATTGATTAAAGGACAGAAATGAGGCAAAAGTGATTGGTTCTGAAAACAAAAGAAAGGCACATGTAAACTTTTACTGGGACGTCTCCTTTTCAGCATATTTAAAACAACGTGTGGAAAAAAAGAACCAAAAAAGCCAGGAAAAACCAATGAATCGAAGCAGTTTGTTGGTAATGCTAAGTTATTCATGTTAACAAGGACGAAGGCCAGCTTCAAGAACTGCAGAAGGACTTTATGAGACAGAATGAAAGCTTAAAAGGAAGATGCAAATGTAGTTCAAGGCATATTGAACTGAATTACAAAAGGGGAAAAAACAATCCAAGAATCACAGAAAAAGCAATGGGCCCTAAGCTGCTGTCCAGCAGAACCTTGTTTAAACAGACACTTCCAGAAAATATTGGTCCACTGGTTACTAGAGGTCAAAAAAATCACAAAGAAAAGAAATAAGAGTGGAGGGAACAGGGGATATCAGTGTGCCATGGCCATGGTGTGTCCACAAATGAAGGTCTGTGTGCAGCCCTGGCTCCTGCAGCTCAGGGATAGCACAGCAGAGCTGAAACAAGGACAGTGAATGGCACAGAAATTCTTAGCATATGGAACTGCATCCACGGAAGTAAAGGTAAATAAATACATTGTGACTTTTCATCTGGAAAGAGGTGATCCAAGGTGATCCAAAGGGGTATTTGCCAGAGCTCTGCAGAATCATGTGTGGCCTGGGGAGGACAGTCAGGTATTGAGTGATCACTGCCCCTGCCAAAATAGCAAACCCTGGCCATCAGCAGAGGGGTCAGGCTCACAGACCACTGGAGGGGTCAGTTTGTCACTGTGGGTATCAGCCTGTGGAACCCTCTTCCAAACGGGTGCTAACAACACAGACGACACACTTGGCTCAATAGCTGCAGACTACGAAGTACTTGGGAGAAATACACTACTGGACTCCAAAATGAGATCTGTGCACCCCTGACGGCATGCAAGCCAGTCCACTGGGGGTGGGAAGAAAATATTTAGTGCACAGTCAACATATATAATGATTTTAAAAAGTTTATATCATCTTTATGTCATAATTTCTATGATTTCTAAATATTTATATATGTATTATAATAAAACATAGTTCTAAAAACAATTTGGACCCGCATCTCCAAATTAACCATCCAAAGCCACTATAGCTCCCAAAGCCCCAGCTCAGGGTCATCCCTAATCACCACAAGTCTGAGATATTCCTGACGCTTGTACCTATAAAGGAGACTGGAGAAAGGCGAGGAATGGATGATCAGCAAAGAAGCAATATGGGCTATAACTGGTACGGACAGAGAAGCAATGCAGGAGGGAGAAGAGTCACCAGCACAGGAACCCAAGCAGGTGAATTCAGCAAGTGTCCATGTAAGAAAGCAATGGCAGGTGTGAGAGAGCAGCAGGCAGCAGACAGACCAAACTGCAGCTTTGTGCAAAGCTCCAAATGCCTTCTGCCATGAGCCTGGAGCCCCAAGAACAGCTGGAAGAGAACAGTGCTCTCTGTTCCCATGTACAAGCCCCAACCCTCTGACCCAGGCAGAGTCAGCGGACAGAAATGGCCCAGAAAATGCTTCTCTCTTGAGCCTGCATTTAGGATCTGTCATCTGTCAGGCCACACACTGTGGCCTCCTTCCAGCAAAGGGCAGAGCACAGGGCCAGCTGCTGCCTGTCAGTCAGCTGGGGACAGCTGACAGTCATTCAGAAGAGCCCAGATCCTGAGCACAGCCCTCTCATGGAGACTGACTGGCTACACGGATAAAACTGAAGGCCCACTTTGGTGCTGCTCTAAAGGACAACTTAGGGCTTGAAGAACAAGGTCAGCAAGCCAAATCTACTCCCAGTCTTGGTCTTATGTTTTTGAACTTCCTTCAGTCTCCTTCGTTAAGCACTAAAATAGAGAAACAGAGAAAGGAAAAATATGAGAGAAGAGAGGCAGCTCTAAAAAAAGAACATTCGATCTCATCCCTTGACCGCCTCATTCCTTCACCTGTTCTCATGTTCCTACCTCCGAAATCACTCATAGATAAAGTATTACTCACTATGCAACTGCCTTCCTGCTGCAAGCCCACCAGACTCCCAAGATACAGAAATGCTTTATCTTTTTAAACTTTGATAAATGAAGAACACACAAGCAGTATCTCACCACACCTAAAAGCTTATTTTGCTCTCAAACACATGTGATACAAGAGAGTGATTTAAATACTTCAAAGTTTTTACAATAGTGACATTAAAAAAGAAAACTCTTCATACTAAAGAGTATGCTAATACCATTATGCTTTTGAAAGAGATCTTGAAGGTGCATCTATCTACAGGTTAGGATCTGTCTCTCCCCCTCTTCTTCAGCAGGATGGAATCTATCATAAACAAGAAGCATCCATAGGAAACACTGCAGTGCAAAACAGCACTGATACATCCTCCTTCCCGGAAAATCATCTACCTGAGAGCCCCATCCCTGACCCATCTCTGTTTGTACCCACAGTCCTATCTCCTTTTTACCTCCATTGATTATATTTGCATGTATTATTCTGCACAAACACCTCACTGGATGGAGGGCAAAGCCACTGCTGGCCATAGGAAATGAGGAAGACCACAGCCTGTCCCCAGCTGAAAGGATGACTCTCACAGCTCTGAGAAGGTGAAGCAGAAAACAGAGCAGCACAGCATCAAGGCAAAGACACAAAGGCACACATTTCATGCAGGTATACTGGTCTCCAAGAGTTCTGCTGACTGCCTGTGTACATGTGCTCTGGCTACAGCTGCTCAAACCTGAGAGTGCTGTCAGTGCAGCAGAACACCACCCTGACACCTGCTGCCACAGCCCCTCACTGCTGTCCACGCACAGCTTCCTCAGCCGTGTTTGGCTTGCCTGCTGTCCTCCTGGCCTGAACTTCCTGTCACATCAGAGCTCTGTCTCTGTCCTCTTTGGCATCCTTAAGTGAACTTCTGTCTGACAGCAGTAACGAGACAACATTAGAGCAGTGTTTTTCTATGTTCTTCTACTGCAGAGTCGTTTCTCAGGGGATGTGCATCACAGCAGTCAAAACACGGGAGAAAAAAGGAGTCCTGTCTGGACGTACCAGTAAGAGGAAAATAACCTGGAGAACTGACAGGTGAAAGAAAGTGTCAAGAAAAGTAAAGCAAGAACACCCACAAGAGGCCTCAGAAGGACTGAGCAGAGAGCCAGGAGTTGCTGCATTGCAGCTGAGTGCTGAGCTGCACCTACAGCAATCTCCTGTCCTGACAGACTCCATCCACCTCAGCACCACACAGGCGGCTCTTACTGCCCCCAGCTCTGTTAACAGAGACACTGACAGATTCTGAGAATAACCACCACCACCAAGTATACAAACAGCATATTTCTTAACTAAAAAGACCCTCCAAGGAAAATGGAGAGAGATTGTTTAAAAGGGCCCAGAATGACAGAACACGAGAGAAGGGCTTCATACTGACAGACAGCAGGTTTAGACTAGAAGAAAATTCTTTACTTATGAGGGTCATGAGGCCCAGGTTGTGGCTGCCCCATCCCTGGAAGTGTTCAAAGCCAGGCTGGATGGAGCTTGGAGCAATCTGGTCTAGCAGAAGGTGTCCCTGCCCACGGCAGAAGGGTGGGACAAGAAGATCTTTAAGGCCCCTTCTAATCCAAATAATTCTATGACTTCTATAGGGCATAAACATAAGCAAAAGGAGATATCTGATGCTGTCTGGAAGTAAGAATGAGTAACTAGAAGTACATGGAACCCTTAAGAAATTTAGACTAGATTGATACTGTGTGATGGCAACAAGTTTCTGACTGCACAAATGGTTTCCCAACTGGATGTATTGTTTCAAAATGGGCTCTTAGAAGTGCAACAAATAAAACTGGTATAAAGCTGCTCTCCTCCCTAAAAATATAGATGTTACTTCATGAGTTCCCCTTTTTAATGTCTATGAATCTTTTAGAGGCTTAGTAAGCTGAAACATCAGTATCGCAGTTCTTGCTTCCTTCCATATTCACCTTCCTCCATTTCCCAAAAGCTCTCTGTCTGTAAGTCCAAGTGTTCCAGGTACCGCACACTTCAATATAATATTCACAACAATCCAGAAGTCTTTAACCAGGAAAACATTCCATTTACAGAACTGTGAATTGGAACATGAGATTAAGTTCAGTTCTATTTCATGCATGTCTGTTCGCAGTTCAGAATAATCTGCCACCAAGTTCAAGTGGTGCACTTGGATGCAACCAAAGGAGAAAAACCACGAAAATCTTTGGAATTGAAACAAATAAACCTTACAAACCAGCTTTGAGTTCCACCACTCATCTCATCGTACCACTGCTGCGATCTAATGTATAGAAGGGATTTTGTGTGAAGAGCTACCAGAATGTGCCTCTTGAAAAGTACGGCTTTGGGAGGGAGAGGAACAACAGACATCTGCAGCACCATGACTGGCTTGTAGAAAGAAGAAGCTGGTCAAGAGCGTGTTGTCTCTTCCCTTACAATAATCAAACAACAGTTGGCAGATCAGATAATTCCTTATGCAAGATAAGCTGAAAAATTTCTGACACAAAACACTGACTGCTAGAAGCTTAGTAGGGTTCAGGAAGATGGCACTAGACAAACATTCATAAATAAAATCCACACAGAGGCACTACACAGAGGGCAGCTCTGGGTCAAAAAGCTCCCAGGCTCCAAGTCAGAGTATTCATATGAAGGATCACCAAGGTTTTGCCTTGTTCCTGCACTTCCATGCTGCCTTTCACTGCCCCCGTTCTAGGCGTGACACTGAACTAAACGATCATCTGGCTATTTTCATAATCCTACTGTATTTTATTTTTTTGTAGAAAGAGGAGAGCAATTCAAACATCTCACAGATGCATTGTATCCACACACCTACATTGTTTAACAAGCCCATATTGCACAAAATCACATTGATCACAATTAAAGCCTTGACTAGCATTAATGATTTTATTCTCTTCATTATGCATCAACATTTTTCTACTTGAAAGTCTGAAATCAGTCCATGGCTAGAAAAGGACAAACCTTCAATCTCTACCAGCAGCTTGCTCACATAGTTGAGCGTTGTACAAGGTTTTCACTCTAGCTGTCCCCTGCAACTACCTTCCCAATCAAATTCCTTGATTTCTTCAGGCTGCCCTACTCGCCCCAAGCACCTCCTTGCTGGCCAAGTGGGGAACACGCACTCAGCAAAGCAGTGCCTCCCTTCCAGACCCCATTCCCTGAGGATGCCCTTGCAGAGAGAAGCACGCAGGGAGCTCTGTGGTAGAAAGTGGAACAAACTGTCCAAAACAAACAGTTCATGAAGCTCTTTTCTAGCCATGCCAGCGTCAGCTGGCCATACTCTCTGCACCTCAGTATTGCCAGTAGTGATCTCTACAACCCTGTGACTGAGTGGGAGGAACAGTTACATTTATTCACTTAAAACTAAAACAGAAAACTAAACACACACACTAAAAACACCTTTCAGTTTTGGGGAAATATCTTCAGTTTTTCCCATCCTAATAAAATCCCATAATTTTTATAATATACTGAAATATGAGTCCTTGAAGTCATGCAGTTCTTCCTCCTCTCGAAGAAGTAATAGGAGTATCTCCATCATCTTTAATAGATGTTTACTTCTTTAACCAGTACCCAAAAGCCTCCAATGACAAAGATTTTTACAATTTACATAATCAGTCCCTATACTTAGAGATTATAAATAAAACCAAAAATACCCCTATTCCCTCTCTGATGAAGCCTTCAGAGGTGTCCCACTACTACTGCCCTCTGAGTTTCCAGTATTTTGGCTCTTTAGTCATACAGATTGCAAAACCAGAAAAACATTATTGTAATTATATGCCACGGATTTACAACTGCTTCTGCATTATTCCCTGCCCCACCTTCCAATCAGGCTAACAGCTGATGTGATCTCTTATTAGTTAGACACTAGGCAGCTCACAGGACATCCAAGCCTTTCTCTTGAAGAGTGACATTTCATTTAAATCCACCCTAGGAGATGTATCAGGAGATGCAAAACTCATATATGAAATTCATTGTTTACCCCTTTTCCCCAGTCACTGATAAATCTGTTATAGATCCTCCATAACCATCAGACCTGTTGTTTAGTCTGTTCTAACACTGATGAGTTATTTATCATATATATTAAATATTTGTTTACATGATGGCATGCTCTGACACTCTTCTTTCACTGCTGTAAATGCCATTTCATATGAGAGAGTTTATGTATTCACCATAAAATCCTAAGACCAAATTTGAGAAGTAGATAACCAAACAAAAAGAGGACTGAGGATAAGGAAAGCAGTCACATCAGCGATATACAGGTTTGTATGAATTAGCAATTTCGGAGTGGAACTAATATTAAACTGTAGAGATTAGCAGGAACTATGAAATAACACCTATTAGCAGAAAATAAATATGGACAAGGACTTATATTGCCACAGAGAGCTTCCTAAGCACAGCAGAGAGGACAAAGACCAAGATCACTATGGGAAAAAGAAGGTGATTTGAACTGACAGCAAGTACATTGTAAATACAGCTATGACTCCAGAGTTCAGAAAGGCACATAGACCTTTATAGGGGTATCTGGTGGATAAAAGGCAAGAAGATTGGCTTTGGAAGGAAGATAAAGTGGGAACAGGAAAAGGACACAGCAGCAGATGAAAAAGGTCAGAACAACGGGAGAAGAAAATGAACCTCTCAGCAGGTTCCTGTGTGCAGATGACACAGCCAAGGTCAGCAGCACAAGGCACCAAGCAAAGGCTCCTGCAATCCAGTCACAAGAGGACAGATGTCTGGACAAGAGGTTTGACAAGACCAGCACGACGGACCTTCTCAAGACTAAACAGGCAGATACCTGTTTGAGTAAGAAAAAGACAAAACAGAAAGAAACAAATAGAAAAGCAGGGGAGGGAGACACAGGCAGGAACCGTTTAAGGGATCCAGCCAGCAACGAGGCCTATGGTAGGGACTAGAGGACAGAGGAAACTGAGGGAAGTAATGACCTGCAGCAAGACTAGTAACTCGTTCAACAAAATGTAAGGCAACAGCTGGACAGCTAGAGAAATGTCAAAAAGACTGCCTGAAATTATTACCAGAGAGCAGAGAATGCATTGATAAAAAGATATTAAACAAAAATGGGGTGATCAAAGCCATATTTGTCCATACAAATGCTAGAAAAAGAGAGGAACAACAAAAAAAGCACTAAGTACAGCATGATGCCTTTTTTGGGGGGGAGGGGGCGGAATTCTTCCCACAAAAATGATGTGCAAGACGCTGATGAACCTGAACAGGAGTAAAAGCATACTAAAAATAAATAACTGAAAGAGATTTAACCTTTCTAAAAGCCCAACTGCTAACCAGAGGTGTAACAAACTATCAAGGTCTCAAGAAGGAGAGTATGAAGTGTCCCACTTGAGACTTTTAACCTTTGATTCATTCACCTTTCAGGGGGATCCCTTCTGCCTGGGACAAATGAGGAAGAAGTCATCATCTAAGCTGGCAATATGGAAAAGCACAAAAGCAGAATCAGGTGCACAAGAGCAAAGGGCAAAGTGACCTTACCCAAGGAACATATGTTTCCAGAAAGATCAAGTGAATCCAAGAGCTAAGTGCCCATAAGAAATACTGCAGAATTATTCTGTTAATTTAAGTGTCAACAAAGAAAAAAAGATTTCTCACAACATTCTACCTCTGTTTGCTTCTCCTCATTTTTCTGAGGGAGGAGAGAAAATAATTTTCAATAACCAAATAAAATTATGTTATCATAGAATAAAAAAATTAGGCATTTGGAGAAGAGATCGGTCCCTGAAATTAGAGCATAATCTGACTCCAAGAAATTCCACTAAAGTCTGCTATGAAACTTGATTTTTCAATGACTTAATTCAGGTGTTCGCACACTTTGGGTAGTAATAAAACAGAGGAGCCAGCGCTAGGCAATGGCTAGGTAATGGCTGGCATGGCACATTCTCTTATTTGGCAGGATACAGGGCCTGGAGAGATAAAATGGAATTACAGCTTTTTTTCATCTTTTTAAAGTAATGGAAGAGTGACTACCCCAACTGAACCTGAGATGAGGAAAAAACTAAAGGAAAGAACAAACCAGGCACCAAAGCAGAACTAAAGGAGATAATAATGAAGGAAAGGAGAGGGTGATACAAGAGGGGCTCAGGCACCAGGACAACAGCCAAGAAGCCCCAGCCTCGGCAACAAGAAGCAGGAAGATATATACAGATATCCAGGATAATGCATACATTCAAGTAAGATGCCACTAGCAACAAAACTCCCGGGGCCGAAAAGACAGACATTCCTGGCATCCAAATAAGTAATGGAAATGAGTTCTGCTATATTCATTCCAGTATAAATTAAAATTTTCCCAGGCTTAAGAGCCCTGCATGCTGCTTTCACGCGAAGGCCAGCTAGATGTGGAATAAGCAAATTCCCGTAACTATTTTTGCCACTCTTCTCGATACTAAGGAGGAGCACTGGTGTGCAAATGCCAAGGGAAACTTTAGAAAAGGCAAAATCATCCCATCTGCCAGCCTCCCAACTTGCTCCTGGTTCTGCTCAGATCCAGCCATCACAATCCAGACCACCTTGACAAACCCACAACTAAACCACTGCTGCCACCTGCACAGCTGCTCTCTGCCACCCGAGCAGCCGCCAATCCCGCCCAGCCTGCTGCTGCTCACTGGCACGGCACCACAGCACCTCTGCACAGCTCCCACCACTGCACAAGGCCACCTCAGAGTCCCCGGCCCTGCCACACCCACCACATCCAGCATCCAAAGGACACACGCAAGATCCTACACATCTGGAGTAAGCTTGAATCAAGGAGACAACTCAATAGCCTGCCTGGAGCTCCACAGGTTTCTATGACCTCTGTACAAGAGCCCCCACCTGATGTCTTCAAAAAGGTGTCACAGGAGATGCCAGGATCCTCAAGAAAGAAGGACTCAGGAATGTCAGCATCCAAATAATATTACATTCCTTTGGGCTCTTTAACAGCCTTATTTCTGTTCAATGTGTATCAATGCTAGAAATCCAAATGTTATAAATGGTGACTGCTCTCAGACACTAGAGTCATTTAAAGAACGTTTCCAATGGCAGCAAAACAGGGTGAGCATTTCCCCTTAAATGGAGATCGAAGACCTGATTCTTAAACAAAAGCTGGAACATTTTTAAAGACCTGAAGGATTGCTTTAATTAAGCATGGAACCCTGAAATTCTCTCGTGGGTGAGTTTCCATAGACTGTTACAGACCTGCAGAGCTAATCTCTTCAAGCCCCTGAAAGTCACCTGTTAAGTAGCCAGAGGATACAAACGAGCCAAGACTGGAGACAAGAACCAGAGGCAGCACCCCAAGGCTTCATCAGGCTCTCATCAGAATTGTTTTCCAAAACACAAGTTTGATTACAGAACAAAGTGTCCTACAAGCCCATATGGGTTAGATCCAGTGCAGATTCTGCACCATGATCAGGCTGAAAAGCATGCTATTCACCATTCATGGAGAATCACAGCAAAAAGCACAGCACACATCCCCCCAGACACAAGCCTGTATTAACAATGAATCAGCGCAGAGGCTGGGGGTTCTACAGACCCCAGTGTTCTCCTGGTGAGGCAGCTACCAGCGCCCCAGGAGCACACTGCAGGAGCTGATCCAGCCCAGCACAGAATCTCCAGTTTCCACTCATCCCTCTATTCAGAGCCAGCCAGCTCACTAACTTTCCCGACTCACCACCCCATGGACCAGAAACTCAAAAAGTTTGCTTTTCGTAGCTTTGCGAGCCCCTCCTGTAACTTCATCTGTAGCCATCAGGGTCTGCTCAGCCTCTCTCACTCTCTCTCTTCCTCTTTCTTTCCCTTTTCTGCCTTTTTCTCCAACTCTCCCCTCTGAGTCCTGCTGGGCTCTCACACTTCTAATAGCACGGAGTGGGGAGGGGGCCCCTTCAGGGCCTTCCTGACGGCCCACTCGCGCTCAGCCTCAGCTGCTGCATTCCTCCACTGATAAGCCAGAAATAGTTTGTGCTGCCGGGCTCTGTCTGTTTACTCTGCAGGGACAGAAAATCCAGCTTTTTAAACCTCTCTGTCCAAACAGCAGAGATAAGCAGGAGGCAAATTGAAAAACACGTCTCAGTTTTCCCTGGTAGTGCTGCAGCCTCTCCTCCTCTGCATCAGGGATGGGAAATTCTGGGGCAAGGGGAAGGGGGAGGGGGCAACTTCAGCAGTGACACAGAGCTCAGCCCCTCGCAGAGCTGTTTTCCCATTAGAAAATGCAGCAGGCGAGCAGTGGTTTTCCCTTGCTCCCACTGCTCCTCCAGCACTGCATTTCCAGGCCCTTTCCCCAGGGACCTGGCAGGCAGCACACAGAAACATTCGCTGGCAGCATTTCCAGCATGAGAGACGAGAGCTAACCCCTCTGGACAAGAGAGAAGCAGCGGGAGGCCGGAGCTGGGAACAGGGAGGGACAACATGTGGAAGCGAGGGGAAAGCAAGCGTGTGAGATCAGCAGAAGGGGGTGGGGGGCAGCATGGCGGCGCAGCTCCCACGGCCTGTTTCCAACCCCCACGCCCGCCACCTCTCCCCCTTGACCACGCTCGGGATGCTCCAGAGACCCCAGGCTGACTGACAGACACAAATTATTAACACCGCAGCTGCTGTAAGACATCAGCAGTTCGCTGCTTGTCACAAAAAGCCCCGCACGACAGCGTGTAATATCCCAGGGCACTGCTGGGAACGCGAGGCCCAAGGGGGAAGGGAGAAGAGAGCAGCAGCCCAGCCCCTGGCGACGCTGGCAGCACGGCGGCCATTCCACGAGCAGAATGGAGCCGAGGCGGCTGCTCCGTGATGGCCGAGCCCGCAGCAGGGCCCGGGGCAGCGAGCTGCTTCCCGCAGCTCACAGGGCCCATCTTCCCCGCTCTCCCTTAACACTCCAATAGGCGAGATGTTGCCAGGTTACAAGAGGGGTTTATTCTATTCCTCGGCTTGAAATTCTTGTCTAGGGGCTGTGAATTTTCTGGCAGGACTGCAAACAACAGGATCAGATCAGAAACAAAATTATTCTGCCCCTCATCCAACAATAAAAACAAGCACAGAAAAGACACTACATTGACTAGCAGCGAAAGGCAAGCCATGAAGGTCACATGGCCTTCTGAACGTGGGGGTGAGGACAGTGACCTCCATTGATTTTTAGGGTCACCCCAATCTTAAGTGCTAGCATGTGGCAACAGCCTGAGGAATCACCGAAACTCAAGGAGGGTGAGTGTGATTATCAGCTCCCCCTCTCAGCCCCTCAGAAGGAATATGCCAAACAAATCAACATAGCCTTGCCTTATTTTGTGCTGGAAAAATTCCTTAAGTTCTAGCTGAACTAAAGGCACATATAATCTGGAACCATCTGCTGCAAGTCTGGTGGACATGGTCATGTCAGGTTCACTTGATCGGGAGGGCCTTTTCCAACCTAAACGACTCTAAATTCTACATGCCAGTTTGTCTGGCAAGGCAGCACGCAGCTGGTATCTGCCATGTTTTAGACTCAGACTCACACAGGAATGCTGGCTCCCATCATGTGAGCCCCTTCTCTGCTGCCGGCAGTCACCGTGCACTTTCCTCACAGTCTGCACTAGCTGTGGGCGCCGCACTGGCCGGCGGTCTCAGCAGTCCCGACCGTGGAGGGCACGGGCCCCGGCCCGTGTGGCTGTTTCTCCCCTGGCGGGGAGCCATGCGAGCCCCCGCCGCGTGAAACGGCAGCAAGGCCGGGCGGCAGGGCTCCTCCAGCAGCCGCCCTTACGGGCCCGGCGCGGGCAGGGGCGGCGGCGGCTCCAGGCTGCGGCGCGGCGCGCGGTCCCCCCTCGCGTCCCCCCGCGCTCCGTCGCCAGCACCATCGGCACCGAATGGCAACGGCGCGCCCGGCACGGGCAGGGCGTGCGCCTGCCACGGTCCCGGCCCCGCCACGGGCGGGCGAGGACCGGCCCGGGCCAATCCGCCTGCCCGGGGCCAAGCCGGGCCGGGCCGGGCGGGCAGAACCGCGGCGGGCGTAGCGCGGCCCCGGGCGCGGCGCGCGCATGCCCGGCGCGGCCCCGTGAAGGTCAGCGCGGGCCGGCGGGGACGCGCGGGCGGGGGCGCTTTAACCCCTCCCGCGCCGCGTCCGCACCAGCACCGCCCGCGGCCCGAGGAGCGGCACCGGCTGTTCGCGAGCCGGGCCGCAGCCCCGGCCCTTTGTCCCCCGGCCGGAGCATGCGCTCGGCTGCGCAGGTCAGGGCTTTCCTATTTTTCCCCTTAGCTGCAGATACGGCTTGGAACCGCAGCCGCCCCGAGCTCCATCCATAGCCACCGAGTCCCTTCTGGAGCAGGAGGACATCTGCTATGAAGTGCTAGTAATTTAAGCTGAAAACCATACCATATATATTGTAATCTGTCTGGATGAACAGACATCCAAAACCAGGTTTCCTTGAACATCAAATTCCAAGGCCAGCCACTTGAAAATTAAGGAATGGCAGCCTCCCTTCAGCCGTCGACTGAGATAATGTAAAAAAAAAAAAAAAAAAATTTAAAAAACCTGTAATAATAAAAACTCAGCTCTTAGCATGATGGTAGTTCTCCAAGCACTTTAGAAAAATCAGTACATGCAGCTTTTATGTTCTGCAAATGGAAAATACGGTACAAATGAATGGAAGTGACTTGCCCAACATTACCTAGCTGAGAATGAAACCCATTTCCTGTGATTCTTCAACCCTTCACAATAGTGTCCAGGAAAACTACTGTGTGAGGCATTTGCACAAAAGGGTGAAGGTTACCATGCCAGAATGTAATTTCCCATATTAAGAGAAACAGCATATAACTTTATTTTAAATTGTTTAGTTTTCTATTTTTCCAACTTTTTTTTTCCCCCATAAAAGTGTAGAAAATAGTTGTCAATGTTCTTTTAAAAAGTGACTGATTTAACCCATGTGATCCCCAACTGCTGCAGGTATACTGGCAGCTTCCAGCCATCTCTGACCTGGAACATCTCTGTGCCAGGGGGCTCTGGGCAAGGCTTGTGTTCCTCCACTCATTCCTGAAGGCTGAGCACACGCTGGGGCCTCATTCATACTCATTTTCAGCTCGCTTCATGTCCCATTCCCCAACCACTTCATTTCAGAGAAAGGCTGATCTCCTTGCCTGGTACTTCCTGGGGTACTGGGAGCCCACTTGGTGTGTGTGGTTTTGGTTTAACTTCTGCTATTCGGGGCCTTTCAGGCTGTTAAACTAAGATGGTCCGATTAGAAAAGAGATGAACCAAGTTGTTTTAGGGAGATGTGTTTGATGCCACTTGCCATTTTTTGGTCTGAAGGTAATCATAGAAGTAATGAAGGTGCTGATTGCCTTAAGCAGGTGTGCTTTCCCTCACCCAAGTTTCACTTAAGTCAGCATCACTGTTTTCAGTGAAACTTTGAATACTTGCAACAGTTTTGGAATCGATGCACTGTGGCATAGAAGACATGCTGGAACCGAAAAATACGCCAAGACAGAGGCTCTGGTAACCTAAAGAAATGTCCACTTGTTCCTGAGTTCAGAATTATTCAGTAGTCTCATTAACAATATGGGTAATGTACTTAGAGAACAAGCTTATTCAATTTCCTAGAAACATACAGTTTGGAGAGGTTACAAGTTTGCTACAAGAGATTATCAAATTTAAAGTCCTGAGGACCTGGAGATATGTCCTGTTTTTTTCAAACCACAATTCAATCAGAAACAGTGCAGGGTTCCACATAAGGATATAAATCAGCAATTATCTAAACAGGAGATGGAGAACTGGCTGAAGAGACTTTTTTTTCAGAGAAAACATCTGGGGATATGATAGATCGTGAGCTGAATGTGAGTTAACAGTACTACCCTGTCACAAAATAAACAGATAAATCCCAGGAGACTGCAGGAATGCTGCCCCACTGCTCTCATCCCCTTGGTGGCAGCACAGGCACTGACAACAGTACTCCAGATTCTTCATTTTTCCTCATTCCATCTCTCCTCATTCTCCCCATCCCCTCAGCTCTCCAGACCACAAACTGTTCCAGCTCAACATTTCCTTAAGGCTGAAAAATTAAATGTTGCCAGAATTGCTGAGGAGCTCTTCCAAAGCAATTCTGTCATGGTATGAACTGTCAGTGTCTCACCCAGACCAACCTTTGCTGTCAGGGGCTCTGTGCATCAGAGGAAATGTGGGAGAAACCAGGAAACCAGGAAGGTTAAGGAAGGTCAGTAAGTGTGACAAGAACTGTAGGGTCCAAATAAGATAAAGAGAAAAACAACAGTCATCAGGTGTCCAAAAGGCTGCTGCAAATACAGGGAAGAGCTGCTCCTCATACACAGAGTTCAGGAAATAACACCTTGAATTTCTCCCAGGAGGATTATGTTCGATATTAAGGAGAAGCACAGCAGTGACAGCAGGGATGTTCTGAGAGAGTTTGTCCAGCAAGGATGGGACTCCTCATGGCCAAAGGTCTTTCAAGAACAGGTTAGAGAAGCATCTATCCAGAGTGATGTAGGTGGTGTGGATTGTGACTTGGTGTGGATTCTGACTGCAGACAGGACACAGCACCAGCTGATTGCCAGAGATTCCTTTTGCCTTATTTCCATACAGAAACAGGAACCTCTGTGTTACAGAATTTCATTCTCTGTTAGGCCTTCCCAGTACTTGTTTCTAAAATCTGTCAGGGAGGCAGGGAGGGAGGCAGGAAGGAAGAAAGGAAATAAGACAAAGAGAAGTGTTTGTCTCTGTCTCTGAAAGTTCCAAACATCATTGGTGAAGAGGTAGAGAGAGAAACTTATTTCATGATTATTTCAAAAGTAATCAAAGGCAACAGCAGGGATGCTAAAAGACAGAGAAATGTATCAAATATATATGTAATATTATAGGGTACAAAATAATGAGTCATCAGAATTATCATCAACCATACTAATATTTTAGTCAATTCTGTTTAACCTCATGGAAAGCTGTCTAGTTCTACCATGCCTTTACCTCCACTTTTCCATCATCACCATCCTCACCATCCCTCTCTACGCTGTGTGCAGCAATAGCTGTGCACAAACATCAAACATCTGAGCACAGAACCAGAGCACTGCAAGCAGCAGCCACAATCCTCATCCTCTAACCCAGGGCCAGAGCAGAACTGCAGAGTATGAGAGGCTAGCAGTAAGACTTTGGTCCTTGAAGGAGAAGAGTTGGGAATACAGATTTGAATTTTTCAGAAGTGAATGAAATAGAGGAATTCTTGGTGGGTAAGCCTGAGGGAGCAGAGAAAAAGACCTATCAACAACTACCCTCAAACCAACTGCCCCCTAGTTCAGAAAGTGTATCTTCATGATATTTGGTGGTCAGAATGAGGGCTTTCGGGTGTGTTTGGTAAGAGCATCTGGAATATTCACCTGCTGTCACTCACTGACAGAACAGAGCTGAGGGAACCACTGGTTCTTCCCAATGAGGGTGGTGAGGCCCTGGCACAGGCTGTCCAGAGAAGCTGTGCCTGCCCCTAAGAGTGTTCCAGGCCAGGTTGGACAGGGCTTGGAGCAACCTGGTTTACTGTTTGGGCTGGAGAGTCCCTTCCTACTCAAACCATTCTACAATTCTCTGATTCTATGTATAATCAACAGCAACCATGTCACATCTAACCCTTTCAGATATCAGTTTATTGGACAACACTTTAAAATCTTGGTATTCCTTCAGGATAGCTGCTAAAAATCCAAGTTCTGGAGTTTTGTGACTATTTTCATTTACTCTTATTAACATTGTCCTTAATGGTCCTTTGTGTCTAATGTTTATGCTTTGAAGCATTTCTACATACCTGTCACATCCACTCGTCCTTTTGTCAGACTAAACAAGTGAAACTGTTATTTACCTTCTTAAAATTCTGTACCCATTTCTCATCATTCCATCTTTCCTGTCTGTTGTCTTATATAACAAGAGTTCTATTATCCTTATAGTGCAAGGATTCCATATCACTAGTTTCCTACCTCCTTGATGTTTCTCATAGGCAGCTCCTCTCAGCACTGACTGTTCCAGGGCCTCGCAGCAGCCATCTGACTCCAGATCCCACCAATCCACTCTTTTATAACACTGTTCCTATTTGCTACAGGTGTGGCCTGTTATCACCCGGCCTGCTCCTAACCTTTAGTAACTGGTTCAGCTGCAACTCTTTGAGGGGATAAGATTCCATTCTACACCACCTTCATTCACCCATACTGTATCCCCCTAGACCTGTCAGTCCCAGTTAACCTGGCTGGAACGAGGGCAGACAGAACTGTACCTCCAGTGTCCAGGCCACATGCTCATGTGCCATCAAGACTTTTCTGACAAGCAGAAACCTCGCCAGGCTCATGGCTGCCTTCCACAACATCCTGACAGTGACAGCTCCATGTTCTCTCCATGTTCTCTGAAGTACCAGGCTGTTTCTCCTTAAGCACTATCATTGGATCACTTCTGGCACAAAGCGCCTACTCCTGTGACAAGGCCTCAGGTGCATGGCTGTGCACTGAATTGTCACCAGATACCACCTGGTTCTGTTTGTGTAGTTCACAGTCAAGCAGTTCTTCCCACATAACCTGTTATTTTCTGCTTCAACAATACCCATTTGCATCAGCAGCAAATTTCATTATTACATTGCCTATTTTTGTGCCATAGACATTAGTGAAAATATTAAATGGCACCAGTCCCCAGAGAAATCCTGAAGAAACTGCAATGTCTTTTGTGTCTTCTTTACTGAGCTCCTTCCCTACTCTGCAGTTCTGCTTTTACCTGTCTTCTGAGTTCCAGCCAAATGTTCAGATCACACTGTATCAAAGGCTTCACTCAAGTCTGGACACTGATTCCTTTGTGAGGAATCAATCTACTTATCTGAGAAAGAGTGGGCTGGTAAACTCAGGCTACTTTTTCATACCACACATACCCTTCTCGTGCTCAGTTATTTTGTCTTTCAAAAATAATTCTTGAGCCTTGCATGGACTTAGGATTAAGGCAATGCATCTGCCTAGAGTACTCTCGCCCTTCTGCACTGTCAGAAAACCTACAGGATTTCCTATTTGTTTGTCAGGAGTCCATTACAGTTCATTTTGATTAATACTAGCAATGCTAAGAATTATGCCCTATTCTCACTGAAAGTCATTTGAAAAGTGTGTATAGTTTAAGCAAATCAATAGTAAGTAAATAAGGACTGAAGGATGTATTCATAGACAAAGCTGCTTAAGAATTGAGCGCTAGGAGGCTGGAGAAAGGACAGAACCAAAGAAGGAAAACAAAGCAGTCTTGGCATGGACTGTCTCATAAATCCAGGGCCCTCTTCAGCTGAACTGGAAGGACAATTAACAGGGGAATACAATCATGTCAGCCTTAGAACATGATGGAACTGAGAGCAAGCAATAGTGGTGATCATAACAGAAACTGCATTGCCAGACAAGGCAAAATGTCTTTTAAAATTATTTTATTTGGCAGAATAATTACAGCAGTTACAGATTACTCCAAAAAGTCAAAGTTAATCTCAAACAGTACATCATTACAGCAAAGTATGGCTTTGGAAAAAAACCAATGGCAGCCAACAGGAAATGGCAAATGTGTCTTAGAGGCAATGTAGTAAAACATTATATGCCTGAAATTCTTAATAGAAACATAATTTGTATGTAATTTGTATGTAACATTACTGAAAAGTTATAAACAAGTAATAAAAAGAAGTGAAAGGAAAATTACTACCATGGACTCCAAGGTGGGTTTTACACACAGATTTTTTTACCTTCTTCAAAGATCTAAAAGAGAAAAGCAAAATATTTGTAGATTAAATCCTCACACAAGAAGATTTTGGAAAAGTTTCCCAGCCAATCAGGAGAAAGGATAAAAAACTCAACACAGCCTAAAATGTTAGACAGGAGATTTAAACTTGAAAAGATCAAGCTGGTGGAAGATAAATCCTGAGGTGGAAGAACTGTGCTGTGTGTGTAGGGCAGGTAGGATGGTTTGCTAATCCTTTCAGCGCCGACTCACCCAGAACATAAATCTGTGTATGGAATCACAGGACCCTGAGCACAGCAGCTCGTGGCACAGTGACACGATTACAGCCCTTGGGCTCCAGCTGGACAATGGGCTTTGGCTAAGGCTCATGTGAGCAACTGAGCATTGCAGGAGTGCAGACGGCCTGGCTGCAGCACAGCACAGTGGTTTGTGTGCTCCTGTCCGCCATCAGAGCACGGGCACAGCAGGCTGGCAGCTCCCAAATTCCAGCTCAGAGACACGGGCTGCCTTTGGGCACAGCAGGCTGGCAGCTCCCAGCTCAGAGGCACGGGCTGCCTTTGGGCATAGCAGGCTGGCAGCTCCCAGCTCAGAGACACGGGCTGCCTTTGGGCACAGCAGGCTGGCAGCTCCCAAATTCCAGCTCAGAGGCACAAGCTGCCTTTGGGCACAGCAGGCTGGCAGCTCCCAGATGAGAGGCCCAAGCTGCCTTTGGGCACAGCAGGCTGGCAGCTCCCAGCTCAAGAGGCATGAGCTGCCTTTGGGCACAGCAGGCTGGCAGCTCCCAGCTCAGAGGCCCAAGCTGCCTTTGGGCACAGCAGGCTGGCAGCTCCTAGCTCAGAGACACGGGCTGCCTTTGGGCACAGCAGGCTGGCAGCTCCCAGCTCAGAGGCCCAAGCTGCCTTTGGGCATAGCAGGCTGGCAGCTCCCAAGTTCCAGCTCAGAGGCACAAGCTGCCTTTGGGCACAGCAGGCTGGCAGCTCCCAAATTCCAGCTCAGAGGCACAAGCTGCCTTTGGCCAGGGTCACTCAGCACATCGCAGCCATCCCCGCAGAAAGCACCTCTGAGCCACCAGGCACACGAGTGCTGCCACAAGCTATTTGTTAAATCAGCTTCAAAACGTGCACAAGAGGCTAATTTGAATCATTCTGGCATTCAGTGCTTTTCAAAACAGAGTTTACTTTGGAGAACTTCCAGGAGAGGGATGTGTTTGTGCAGGGCCATGAACTGTCAGAGGGAGAAGAGCTGAGTGTTGTACTTTGTGTCACATTCTCTGTCACACGCCACAATCCTTCCCATTCTCGGGCTCCCTAGTTTTTGGTGCCTGAGAGTGCAGGGAGGTTCAGCTAAGAACAATGTCGTCTCTGACCTTGACAGTCTGCAGATGAAGCCAGAGGATGGAAATAGAAGGAGCACAGTGGAATGGAGAACACCAGTCATCCCGACAGGCATGCCAGCTGTCTGGCTACCCTTGTTTGGAACAGCCACCGAATTCCTACCCTCTGCACCCATCCTCGACACCTGCTTTCACATCAATTTATACTCTGCCTGCAACTTGAAACCATAAAAATAATACACTTGTGGGAGATTTTGTCTACCTTATTGTCTCTTGGGGAGTAACTATGCTTCCTTCTTCAAAGAGATTCCCCAGTGTTCTGATACATAGATCAGAATACACAGCCCAGCTGGTATATATACATGTGATACAGCAACGCCAAATGCTAGCTATACATAGTATGCCAAATAATAATACATAAATATCTGCTAAGGTTATAGAGAGAAAAGCTTTCTAAATTGTTATTGTAAGTCTGAGATACCATGAAAATTGAAGCAGTATTTCTTTAAATACTTTTAGCTCAGATCTTGGACATTAATCTCCAGTAGGGTATTCACCTAATCTAAACAAGAATGAAACAAACCTAAAAAATTAGTGAAAAGTAATGGAAAGTTAATCACTAATATTGCAATAATAAGAAATACAGGGAGCTAAGAAATATTCCAACACAAAGCTTGTCGTATTTCTGTTCTTCAGAAAAGGTTTTTCTGTCTATCACATAACTTACTCCTTTTCTGCTGCATTTGATCTTTAGCAACTCTTCTACTTGGCTGATTTTAACAGTTACTAATTTTTTCTTATCTTCTGTTTCTCCACCTCCTTCTATTTGAGTCAATCCTTCCTCTCCCCAGTTCAAGCTCCTGCTGTTGCACATCACAAAACTGCAATTCTGTCTCTTCTGAACTTTGCAAATTTTTTTTTTCACTCTGATTAAATCCTCTTGGAATGCCAGAGGCAAAAATTTGCTCTGAAATTGTCTATATGCAGTACAGATACTGCATATAGATCAGGGCCCAATTCTGCATCCCTCTGCATCCCATCAGCCTTATGTATTTGCTGATTTTATCCTGCCCTGCATCCACTTTTGCCATGCAATCCCAGGATGCCTTTTCTCTTCCACAGTGCTGCAAGGAGTCAACAGCTCCTAGTAAGAAATTATTTAATCAAAATCAGTTCCAGACCTGCATCTCTCTCCTGTTATGATCTTATTGTAAGGCTTATGATCTTCCCTTACACTTCAACTCAATTTGTCTATCAAAAAGAAAAAAACCTCTTGCCTGCCTGCAGAAACAAGACATTTCAAACCAGACAAAGCCCTGAAGAACACCCCCAGAAAATTACTGTTCTGTCTGGCAGCTGGTGAAGAATGGACGACATACAACTCCAATAACTAATATTTCAGTTCCTGATCCTGTTGCAGTCTCCCTGTAGCAAAGCATCTGAGGGAGCAGGAACATGTGAAATGCTTTCTCTGCCATTTGCCTGTGGCTGGAGAGCAGAGGGCCCTCAGTCCCTATCTTCAGACTGATGAAGCTGTGACACATTCTCCTGATTCCTGCAGCGATGGTGCCGTATCTGCTCCCAGGCTGACAGCCTCCTCTGCCTCCTCCAGAAGCTTCTGAACACCCGCGTGTTGGAGATGCTCTCTCTGGTCCCTTTTCACCCTGATCATGCACTGGATTCGGGGTAGCTGACACCCCCCAGGATGGGAGTGCTGTGATGGCTGCAGCCTTTCGGACCCTTCAGCAAGGGCAGGCTGGGGGTGAGGAGGAAGAGCTGCCCTTCAGCCCTTCAGCCCCTCAGTGTGTGGCTGGAGCACACAGAGCTCCCTCTGGGGATGGACAGAGCACGAGCTGGGAGCCTGCAGACCAGAGTCAGGATCAGAGCTCTCAGGTGGACCAGCATGCAGTGCCATGGTAGGTGTCTGCTGCACACCAGCTGCTGAGGGAGAAATAGTGAGACAGCAGGAAAAATCCCCATGTCCACAGCCTCTGGTCTTCATGGAAGACTTCAGCCACCCCAGTGTCTGCTGAGGGCATAGCAGAGCATGGCACAATCAACCCACGAGGCTTCTGGTCACACTGACCATAAACTCCTAACATGGGCAACTGAGGAGCAGACACAGAGGTCTTCTGCTGGGCATGGAAGAACTGGTCAGGAATGGGAAGGTCAGAGCAGCCTTGGCTAGACCATGAGATGGTATTTCAGGAACATGAGAGGATGGACCAGGGTAGAAAGCAATCAATAAATTGGAAAGAAGAGAATTCCAGGAGATCTGGTTGATTTTCAAAGCTCTCCAAATTCAAGACTGGTTCATCCCACAGGCAGGAAACAAATCAAAAGCAGCAGGAAGCCTGCATGCATGAACAAGGAGCTCCTGACTGAGCTGAAGCATTGCAAGAGGCAGAGGCAGGGACAGGTGACCCAGGAAGAATACAGAGACAGAGTCCAAGCATGCAGGGATGTCATCAAGATGACAAAAGCCCACCTGCAGTTGAATCTAGGGAGGAACACGAAGGGAGGACAGAAAGGTTTTTACAAATATTTCAGCAGTCAAAGACAGATATGTGAAAATGTAGCCTTACTGGGGAGGGATTTGCTGAGAATGAACACAGAATAAGTTGAAGTACTGAATGCCCTCTTTGCATCTTTCTTTATTGGCAAGATTGGCTATCAGGAATTCCAGGCTCCTAAGACCAGTCTGGAGCAAGGAAGACTTGATGTCAGTGAAGGAAGACAAGATTAGGGAATGTTTGAACCAGGTGGACATACACAACAGGTGAACAGGTTTTTACTTAGAAAAGGTTGCCCAAAGAGCAAATTTGCTCCATCACTGTAGATATTCAGAAGATCACTGAACTTGGTAGTCAGCAAATTGCTCAAGCTGACCCAGCTCTGAGATGGGAGGTTGGAGTGCACAATCTCAAGAGGTCATTTTAAACTTCAACCATTCTGTGATTTTATGATTCTACTCAGGAAAGACTTAAGCATGACAAGCAACTCAATCAACTTGGCCAATCAACATGTGGTGAATTTGTATGAGGAACCACAGCCTGGAGACTGGAGCTGAAACAAGGCAAGGACAAAACACGTGGAGTGCCTTTACCTGCAAGCATATATTCAAGTCCAGCAGCAGCGACTGAAAGTGACTTTTGCCTTAAAAGGTATGTATTAGGGAGCAAAACAGTATGCTAATGAAGGTAAGTAATGCATTTCTGTTTTGCTATCCTTTAATGCGGGACTAGAAGGAAGCTACTGGAATGAAAAGCAGACTGTTGATGAAAAAAACTAAACACTGCTTAGTAATACCTACACACAACACATAGAAATGCATTCAAAATGCTGCTTCTAAAATAGTTTTCTCAGTTGATCACTTTGAAATTATCACTGTTCCATTAGTGCTTCTGTGTCCCATCCCTCATATTTAAAACAGATGAAAACATCAAACCATGCTTCAATCCTACTTCTGGTGCCAAATATGAGTTGGCTCCCTTAGAAAAGAATCACAGTGGGTTTAGAAGAAGTGGTGCCTGTTATACATAATTTGCTTACTTTATTAGCAGTTCTTATGTGGTGGATCCAGTGCAGATAAGCCTGTCAGTGTCTCTGCACAATTCTACTTTCAGACACCAGAAAGGGCTGCTGAGATGCAGACTCTTGGCATATACGTTGTTTTCTGTTTTTTCAGATCTGTCTTTGAAAGATCGGCTTTGAAAGAATCAACATCAAACACTCTCTGATGCCTCTCTGGATAGCAAAAATCCAACTTTCCTTATGGGGAGCTGCAAAGAGCTCTTTAATGCTGGCAATTAGCAAGGAACTCCCCAGATGAAACAACACTGCACAATTAATCAGTTTTACACAGGGAGCAGGAACACTTCCAGTTCACTCCTCCCGGCCAGCTCCAGATCAGAGCACCTGAACGCGCTGATCCACAGCCTCTGCTCCAGGGAGGAGCAACACGAGCTGGGGGCCTGCGCTGAGGACTCTGCACAGCCCCCCCAGCACCCTCCGTCCGTTGCCATGGCAACAGAGAGATGCCTTCCTGTTGCCAAGGAGACAGCCACTGCTCTTGGAGACTGTGCCCAAAGCATTTCAGCATCTTTAAGATCATAAAGAGTTTTACACAGTCATAATCACCTCCCCCAGTTAAGCACATCAATCATTCTTCCATTCCTGTTTTCAGAATATGTTTTAAGCGTTTTGCTATATAATATGTCAGATTATCTCTAATATCTGGTTTTGATATCAACACTTAAAATGACATTGTCAACCTACACACCTCTGCATGCCTGTCTTTTCTCCTGCTGTCCTGCTGCTCTTTCAATTCACTCTCACTGATCTAATGTGCAATAAAACGGATCCCTTCCCCTCCATAGGCTTCCTGTGGTCTAGAACTGCACTTCCAGGAAAGCTGGCTGGCCAATGGCAGCGTGCATCTCTGCTCTGTCTTTGCCACCAGTTTTAGCCAGCGCACGTCTGTAAAATCAGCCGGCTCTGTGCGCCGGGGGCCCCCGGCAGCAGCGGCAGCAGCGGCGGCAGAGGCTGCCAGCCGGGGCGGGAGCAGCGCCCGCCGCAGGCTCAGCCCGGACACGGTCCTGGCAGGTCCGCACTGCCCGGCTCAGCCCGGACACGGTCCTGGCAGCTCCGCACTGCCCGGCTCAGCCCGGCTCAGCCCGGCTCAGCCCGGACACGGTCCTGGCAGCTCCGCACTGCCCGGCTCAGCCCGGACACGGTCCTGGCAGCTCCGCACTGCCCGGCTCAGCCCGGCTCAGCCCGGACACGGTCCTGGCAGGTCCGCACTGCCCCGCTGCGGCCGCCTTGGCCAGCTCACCGGGGGGAGCTCCTGCAGCACGGGACCTGCGTGGAGGTGGCACTGCATTGCAGCCGTGCAGGAGGAGCAAGGCAGTTCCCTGGGCTGCAGGATGCACTGCTGGTGCCACCCAATCCCGTTTCACATTCTCTCTCCTCCCTCACCCAAGCCTTTTCCCCATCCTTCTGAAAAGACTGCACTGATAGTTAAGATTTGCAACTTGAGCAGGAGTGTCAGCTGAAACAGCGGCCTCTTGCTCCACATCCCTGATGTGGGGAAGGAGACCCTGCTGGGGTCTGAGCTCAAGGATCAGTAGTCAGCTTCCCTCATAATGGGGAAGTCTGGTAGCTTGGCGTTCCTGGCAGCAGAGGGACCCCTTCTCCACCCCTATGCCTCAATTTACTGACTGAATGCACTGCAGCGCCCCGAGAGCGAAGGGGAACATGCTCCACTCACTAATCACAGAGTACAAGTACAGAACCATTTAGGGTGGAAAAGACCTTCAAGATCATCAAATACAACACACTCCAGCACTGCCAAGTCCACCATTAAGCCATGCCCACAAGTGTCATGTCTACATGTCTTTTATCTTCCCTCCAGGAACGGCAACCCCGATACTTTCTTGAGAAGCCTGTGTTGGGCTTCAGAACCCTTTCACTAAATAAGTATTTCCCAACAATTGAACCCATTCTCCAGGCTGAGCTCCTTCCCAGCTCCCTCAGCCCTCCTGGGGCTCCATTCCCCTCCCAGCTCCATTCCCTGAACAGGCTCCAGTCCCATCCCAGCTCCATTCCCTGAACAGGCTCCATTCCCATCCCAGCTCCCTCAGCCCCTCCTGGGGCTCCAGTCCTATCCCAGCCCCGCTCCCTGGACACGCTCCAGCCCCTCCAAGTCCTTGTCTCGAGGGCCCAGAGCTGCCCCCAGCACTGGAGGTGGCTCAGCAGGGCCAGCACAGGCACCAGCCCTGCCCTGGGGCTGTGCCCACACCATGCAGGTACAAGCCAGGTGCCATTGGCTCCTGCCCACCTGGGGCCATCCGGGCTTGCTTTCAACTGAAAAAAAACCCCAACACCCAGAATACTTTGTGCTAGTTTTACGCCTGTTGCTTCATAATTTCATCACATGCCTGTATCTTCTATAAATTCTAAGTCCATTTGTGCTTTACCTTTCCTCAGTTGTGGCTGATGATCTCTAGCACTTGTACCTTCATATTTCACTTCTCTAAAGAATTCTCACATGCCTCCTCTGATGGAAATCTCTCCGCCTCTCAGTGATTAGTGATCCTAATCACTTTTTCTAGAATTCCTCTTGTTCTACTAGTCACTGCATCTTAAGGGATGTGAAACTCCATTCTCTCTTCACAACACGGGACAGCCACAGATTTATACAATATTACAACAGTAACTTCAGCTTTGTTAATTCATTTCCTGTAATATCTAACATCGAAGTTTCCATTTTAATCACTACTGTTAAGTTTACAGAGAACTCTCTATAAAGATGCCAAGATTTCTTTCCTGAGCTGAAAGAGATCATTTTAGCAATGATGTGGCTACATTAGCAGGTTTATTTTCTTTATGCACTTTACATATAAATTTATTCTGCCATATTATCATCCAGTTTTGAAACACTCTTCCCTAATCCTAAGAGACAGATTTAGGTTCTGCTGCACCAAATAATGTTGCATTATCATCTAATTTTGTTGCTTCATTACTTAGACTTTGGAAATCATTCATCATACACTGAGCACCAATGGGGAACCAAAAAAGCACAGAAACACAACATTTATTCATCCTTCTTCAGCCACTACCATCAGCAACTCCTGGTGTCCCAGGGATTGCTCTAATCCAGTTTAGATCTCTTATATCTCATGCCTGCAGTTTCCTAAAGGCTCATCAGTCAGTGCAAGTCTGCTCTTGGGCTTTGTCGCCATTATCCCTCGACTAACAGGCTAACAGAGTCTCTCTTTTTCCGTAGCACTTTCCCATTTACTTATTATCCCCTTTGCATGGAGAACCTCCTCGACTGCCTCACCTTAAAGAGGAAGAGGTGTTGGGGCTCATTTGTGTCCTTTTTTTGCGGACAAATGGTTGGGTGAGTTAGCCCTCACCTAACCCTCACCTTGCAGCACACTTACATTCCCGGCAAAACCCAGCAGAAGTGCCAATGGCTGCCCTGGGGAAGGACAGCCCCAGGCACCAGGATGTGCCCAGGAGCAGTTTGTCAGACAGAGACCCCAGTGGAAGGCGCAGGGCACCTGGGCTGCCCTGGCCACGGAGCCAGGAGGGGATCCTGCCCCTCACTGCAGCACCACAGCTGAGTGCTGTGCCCGGCCAGAGGACACGGACACACTGGGGAGGGCACAGAGCAGCCACGAACCTGACTAAGGGACTGTGAGGAAAGGCCAGGAGTGCCGGCACTGCTCAGTCTGGAGAAGGCTCGTTAATAGATAGAAATTCCTGATGGGACCGTGCAAAGGGGATGGATCCAGGCTCCTTTCAGTGGTGCCCAGTGACAGGATCTGATGCCACAGGCACAAACTGAAGCACAAGAGGTTCCCTTTGGCACACCAACAAATAGTGTTTTACGGTGGGGGTGACAGGTTGCCCAGACAGGTTGCAGAGTCTCCCAGCTCGGAGATATTGAAAGGCTGTCTGGACATGGTCCTGGGCAACCAGTTCTGCTTGATGACCTCCAGAGAGCCCTTCCAACCTCAACCATTGTATGAGTCGCTGCTTTTTCTTACTGCTTACAAGGAGTTTTCTTTCTTGACTATCTATTTCCCTTGTTAGCTTTTATATTCTTTGGAAACCTGGCTGAGAGCCATTTTCAAAACACTGAAATGCAGTATGCTGACAAGCCCACTTTTATTCACATGACCTATAAAAGAATTCTAATCCTAATAAAACAGGGACACAATGGAGAACAGAATAAGAACATAACAGACTCATGGGCCACATGTGTTTGTCTCTACAGAACACACGGTGAATCCTTACCTGCAGTGCCACACTTACACATCAAGTCTTCAAACAAAAAACAGGACTCCACTAATTACAACTTTGTGTGCAATTTACATTGTTACAGATATTAACAGGTGAGGATGGCTGCAGCACTTGACAGAAGCATTCAGTCAGAAAATAAAATTTGACGAAGTTATGAAGAGCTGGACAGAAGACATTACAGAATACAGTATCAGTCAGTACTGGCTTTTTATCACACTGCAGCCAGTGCTGGCCACATCTCTAAAAGCATCCAGCAGAATTATAACCATGCAGATATAGAAAGACTACATACAAAATAATCCTCTTATGGAGAGGAGCTGAGGCAGACTGTCCATTTAAATTGCAGAGGAGGGGGAAATATAAAGAATAAAAATTGTCACTGTGATGGAAGGAGCACATTATCTTGTAACAAAAGAACTTGAGGATCACCAACAAAAATGGAGGACTAAGTTCAAAATGAATGAAATGTTTTTCATGTAAGATAGGCAGCCTGGGGCACTAACTGACGTAGGACTTGCCAAGAGACACTGAAGATGCAAAAAGCAGTAAGTAGATAAGAAGCATCCAGTTTTCTCAAATTTGTAAACCACTTGGCAAAGCCTGTATGTGCCCAATGTCCATAGGACACACGCCACCATTTACTTCAGAGGATGGTGGAGACTGAAAACACCAGACAGCCCAGAGCAAAGCTATGACAGCAGATTCTTCTCAGGTGCCCTGGCTGGTCTGTGCACATCCCAGGGAGATCTAGGCATAGATCTAGATCTGTGCTGCTCTTAGCAGCCCACACTGGTTCACTTCCTTACTGAGATAGGTCTGGACTACCAAGCACGAAACTGGCACAGGAATTACTTACAAACCACATACAGATACCGTTGGACTAGAGACTTTGGTTCATACAAGAATGTAAAGTATTAAGAGAACAAGCAGAGGGGCACAGACAGCAGGCATGGGGGGATTATTCCTGTTTGCACTTGTCAGAGCTCACCTGCAGCCCACAGTACAAGACAAACATGGACCTGTTGGAGCAAGCCCAGAGGAGGCCACAGGGATGCTCTGAGGGCTGAAGCCCCTCTGCTCTGGAGATGGGCTGAGAGAGACAAGAGAGAAGAAGAGGCTCCAGGGAGATTTTCTTGTGGCCTTCCAGTACTTAAAGGGAGCTTGTAGAAAGACAGAGAGAGACCTTTTACCTTTTACCAAGGCCTGTAAGACAGGACAAGGGACAACACTTTTAAACTGCTGTTTTAAAGAGGGCAATTTTAGATTAGACCTAAGGAAGACATCTTTTACAATGAGGGAGGTAAATGCTGGAACACAGCTAGGTGATCTGTGAAGGTCCCTTCCAACCCATACCATTCTATCCCACAGTGAATGAGCTTTGTGCAACTGCTAAGATTGGCTCCTGTCCACACTGAGTGATCAAACTGCCAGCCCATTCAGTTACTGTGCAGCTACCCCTATGAACTCAGGGAACAAACAAGAATAAAACCTCTCAAGTAACCTTCCACTATGTCCTCTCTCTATCATGAAAATGGAAAGCTTAAAAATCTGCAAGTAACATTTTAAAATCATTCCTCACTGGTCTCACAGCTGCAAACAGATTTAAAAATGATTTTAAACAGCTCTTCTGTTCCATGTAGACAACACCTTTTAACGGGAAATTCTGCCATTGCCATGAATCATAGTATTTTCCAGGGGAAAATTACTTGTTTAATTCTTTAAAATGAATGCATTTATAAATTTTCAATATCATACTTTGTTGGGCCTTGCAATGTCACCAAGTGAAGTCAAATTTCTTTCACATCACAGACTCATAGAACATTAAGGGGCTGGAGTGGGCTAACAGCTGATCCAGTCCCAGGCCCTCTGCCCTGGGCAGGGACAGCTCCCCTGGCTGACCCAGCCCGGCTCTGAGCCCTGCCAGGGGCACCCACAGCCCTCGTGGGCAGCGTGCCAGTGTCCAGCTACCTTCACAGGAAACATTTCCTCCCAGTATCCAACCTGAATTTCCCCTCTTTCAGTCTGTACCCATTACTCCTTTTCCTGTTACTGCAGTTACTGACAAAGATCCCTCTCCAGCTCCCCTGCAGCCCCTGCAGACACTTCCACACAACCTTCTCTTCTCCAGACTGAACAGCCCCAGCTTTCTCCACAGGGGAGAAAGGGAGCCTGTCTCCAGAGGGGAGCTGCTCATCAAAAGCATACTTGCAAATCAAAGGCCACATGCTGAAAAGGTAAGTTTACATGATTTCCCACTTCAGTGCAATAGCTGTGCATATTGCACCTGTAAATATAAAAATATATAACTGGTAAATTGTGTTTTCTTCTCTGCAGTTTAGGATCTTGAAAGGAGCTGAACTACCTTTAAACAAGTAATTTTAAGAAATTTATTCACAGGCAGAGAGTAAGTGTGCCAAATTTGGGAGTAAAAAAGGTAAGAAATACTATGTTGAATAGAATCTTACACTGACATTCTTGGAGCAGGCAAATTCTTCAGTCTAGCTAAGGCCTTCAAGCTAGCTAAGACTAATTCTGTTCAGGGAGAAATGCTTCTATCCCTTGCTTTGGGCATTGATCACAGACAGACACAGACACCACCTGTTCCAACCAGTACAGAAAACAGAGAAGGCTGCAGGACTCTAAGAGGCCAGAAAGGAAAGGATAGGAAGTTTGTCTCTCAAACTCTGAAACCTGTGAATGCAGAGCTTTTTTAAAAAAATGAAAGGAAGACTAAAACAGCTTTCTATAAAATTCATGAGATTCTTGTCCACAAACTTGCCAGTACAGAAATGACAGTGTCATTGTCACTTCCACATCTACTCAGTGAATATTGGAAACAACTGACAAGGGCACCTCAGGCTGTCAATTCACACCTCACTTGACGACCTCGAGGAACATTCCAGAACAAGACCTATTAGCCAGTGTTTGCATTATGAAAACACTGTGGAGAGTGTGCACAGTGCAACCTTGTGAGCTAGATGTAAAGGCACATAAATTGTAGATACCTGCTTGGTTCCATGTATCCAGGACATTTCTATATAAATGCAAAACCTGGATAACTCCCCTGGTATAACACCCAAACTCCTAATCCTTCACAGTTTAAATTAAGAACCATTCAATTCCTCCAGCTGCATCTTTCCAGAAAACATAAGCTTCTGGAATGCTGTTCAATCTAAGGAGAGACCACCAAATTCTAGGTGTTAGCCCAAGCACTCTGCTTGGAAACCACAGTGGCAGCACTGCACTGGGCAAGGAGATGGTGCTGGGTGATAAAGAGAACAGAATGCTAACATTAACATCTTCATCAAAAAACTGAAGGAGTTTTCATACATAAGCCCTTCCAATTCCAGTGAGAATTGTTATAGCCTAGGCTGTTTATTTCCAAAGCAAAATAGCATGCATTTCTTCTACCACACCATTTCCACTACCAGTGAGGTGACCTGCGTGGGCTGTGCAAGGTGAGAAGTCACCGATCCAGGAGGGGCAAAAACAAAAGTGCCCTGCAGCCTTGCTGTGCACTGGCTGGGAAAGCAGACAGGTAGCTACAGGTGGATATTCACAGTGGAAGCAACAAGAAGAATGTAACTAATGCTAGAAAATGAGGATGTGAGTGGCAGATTTGGGCACCTTATCATGGAGATGACCAGTGCCCATCCAGCAACAACAGCAGGTACTGAAGAAGTCCTCCTAGCTGGGAAGAGCTAATTTAAACATGCCCTGAGAAGCATGGGAACCCCACAGATCAATAACCACCTGACAAGAACTAATCATGTTTACTTGTGGCAATGGAGTAATGAATTACCACAAAGAACTCCTGCTACTCCTCTCCCTCCTCCTCACAGCAACTGCATCCTCCAATGTCACTTCCTCCGAGCCAGTCCACCCTGCCAGATCAGCATCTTCCTGCCAACACCACCACAAACTATCACACGAGTAACTAGCTATTCAAATGACCAGTTTATGGCAGCAGCAGCAAGCTGGCGTCTTAGCATTTATTTCACAACACAGTATTTCCCATATGCCCAAAGGCAAACATTTTCCATCCCCAGTCCAAAGCACAGACACGTCCTTCCTGACTAAAACAGGTCACTTTTCAAAGAGCTAAAACCTACCTGTATCGGACAGGGCAGCTCAACACCTGGAGTCACATCTGTGTACACCAAGAGGAAGCAAGAAACTTATCCTGGGGATGAAGCAGGAGACCAGATATTAAGTCATGATGAATTAGCAGGAGATGTTCTCATTGACCTTAAGCAGGAACAGCTCTAAGACAGCAGGCTGAGGATGCATTTGGATCCAGCTCTGAAAAGAGAAAGTACATACTGTGTGAGAGGGAAATAACATACAATAAAAATAACATTTCCTAGAACAGCATAAACCCATGTGACACTTCATAAGCAGCACAACTTGCAGAAAAAGAGAGGGGAGAGAAGAGCAAGAAAGAGAGGATGAGACTGACATAGCAGTTTGGGACTTGTCTGGAGACTGTGCACACAGGTGCATGGCCAGGCTGCCAGGACAACAGTTCTGCCCAGGCACTGGCCCATCCACGTAGGCTCTTCAGTTTCCCCACAGAACCCACCTTTTATTTGTGGAGTCTGGAAAGAACACAAAGGTTACAGCTTGCCTATAACCTGTCAACCTACTGAGCAGCCTCTGGTAAGAGCTACGGGGTGGGTAGGATTGGAGTGGACCCCTGGAATTTGCCTGTCCCAAGAAGCAAGGGTATTGTCTCACACAGAGGTTCTCAACCTTGGGAAAGCAGGCCACTCTAAGAACATTAACCAAGTCAGTTTGCTTTCATCCTTAAAAAAACCAATTCCCTAAAGAACTCAAAATCCACTCCTACCAGAACACTCCAGCATTTTATCAGGCACCATTAGCTGCCCGAGTAGGTTAAGGAGAGTGTGGCAGACTGGAATAATTAATGATCCTACAGATTTAGGGCATAGTCAGGCAGCTTCAGTGTCTGCATGCTATGATAGCTCCCAAAGAAGACAAACCAGGCTAAGAAGGAACAGGGACCTGTTCCATGGGAAGAGCTGAGGCAGCTGCACCTGCACATACAAAGCCCTGCACAGCAGCTCCTGGCAGCTCTGTACTGTAGCTGATGAAGAAAAGCAGCATTAACAGCAGAACAGGTGTGAGCACCAGCACACAAAGCATTCTCAAGCATAAGCTCACACCTAGACATGCAAATAGAAATCACTGCTCAAAGAAGGGATAGGCAAGAAAGGGAAGTATGGGCATTGCAGTGCCAGCCTGGGCAGTGCCAGGCAGCATGAGCAGAGTGGAGAACTCCACCAGGGACAGGACCAGGGCTCTGGATCTACCGGGTCAAGAAAAGGGAAGAACAAAGGGGAAAAAAGAAGATAACGGTGAATTCTGCTGAAACAGAGCTGTAGTCAAGGAAGGACAGCGCCGAGGCAGGCAGGGGCTGAGGCAAACACTGCAGTGCAAGTGAGAGGGGAGAGTGCAGGAGGTACAGAGAGGAACGTGACTGCAGCGCTGAGGAGAAGAGCGAAGGCCGAGTGTCCTCACCCTGCCTTAGGGGCAAGGCCAAGCTGCAAGTTCCTCCTCACAGACAGCTCAGCTCATTTGGTTGGTAGTGTCCCCGTGGAAAACAGCAGATTGTTCATTGCTCCTGAGACAACACCAAGGAACTGGTTATCTTCAGAAGCTGCAGGACTTCCTCGGATGGGTGGTAGGTGAAGTCTCCAAGAAGGGCAGTGCTGACGGCACCAGGCAAGGACAGTTAGTGCACACTCTCCCAGATCATGCTAACTGGAGAATGACGTTGCTTGCTCCTCAGTCCCCCGTTTCAATTCTACCTCAGTTTCTCCCAGCAGCAACTTGCACACAGGGATCTTCCACAGGCCATGGTGTTGGAGGGAACAGAGAAGAGTTCAGGCTTCAGGGAACAGGAGGGAGGGAAGGAGCAGCAATCTCCAGCAGCAAACTCCTGGCGCCAAAGTGAGATGGTTTGCATGTGTGGGAAGTTAGGAGATATTCCAGAAGGCCACGCAGAGCATCAGTCTCCCACAGACACAAATCTGTTAGTCCTGAGAGAGTGTCTTGGACATGTATCTCCCTCTGAAGAAAGAACTGAGAGGCATCTTAGAGGCAGCAAATCAAATACTCTCTCTCAAAAGCTGCCATCTCCTGAGTGAAGGCTGGTTGTTGCTGGAGCACCAGAGACAGCAGTCAGTTAGATGCAGGGCAGCGCTGAGCTGTCACCAGGGGCAGGGTGTTAAGAAGAGGACCCTTCTCTCCAGAGGATGGATGGACCATGTCAGGGCAGGATGGACAAATCCAGAAGAGTGATGGTGTCTCCCTCGGTAAAGTCAGTCCCTGCTAAAGGAGACTCTCCCGAGGGGGCCTGCAGCCCACGTTCGGGAGCGGGGAACGAGCACCCGGCTCCCCCTTCCTGCCTGCCTCCGAGCGCGCCGAGCTCCTGCCAGGAAGCGAAGCCGGGGGCTCGGCAGGGGCCGGCGGGGCCGCACCGCCCAAAGCCGAGTCCGCCGGCGAGGCCAGAGAGCGCGGCAGGGCCAGGCTGCTCCGGCCGCGGCTCCACGAGCGAGCGGCGGCGGAGGAAGGCGGCACCGGCGGCGCAGGGTCCGCCCGGACTCACCGGGCTCCGAGCGGGCGAGCCCTGCGGGCAGAGCCCGGGCGGGAGCAGCAGCGGCGCTGCCCGGGGTCCGTGCCCGGCCCTGGGGCACCGCCGGCGGGGGCGCCCCGCAGCTGCCCGGGGCCGGGCCGGGGCAGGGGCCCGAGGGGCGCTCACCGTCCCGTCCATGCTCCGCTCCCGCCGCGGCCGTCCGCGTGCGGAGCGCCTGCGCGGCGCTGCGGAGAGCGGCCAGGGACCGTCGGCAAAGTGCATCTCGCCCGCCGCGCCGGGTCTGAGGGTCCCGCACCGGGAGCCCGGCGCCGGCCGCGCCGCTGCGGCGGGAGGGCGGCGCAGCCGCGGCCCCTGGCCCGCTCCCAGCCCCGCGGGGGCGGCGCGGCACGGAGCTCCTCCCGGGGACAGGTGGGTGCGGCGCCCACGCCCTCCCAGCCCCGCGGGCCGCTCCGGCTCTGCCGCCTCGACGGAGCTCCAGAGAGGGACGGAGCGGCTTTAGGCGCGCCACCGCCGCCGGCAGGGTCCCCAGCCCCGCCGCCCCTGCTTCCGCCGCCACAGGCACCCCCTTCTCTCCCCAGCAGCGCCCCGCAGCACCGCCGGAGCCCCCTGACGGTGGCAGCCCCCAGCCCCGCACCCCGCGCCCCGCACTCACCGCCGCCCCCTGCCGCCCCCGCCGCCGCAGCCCCGGCGCTCTCGCAGCGCTCCGGCCGCCGCCGCAGCCTCCGCGCGCTCCCCAGCGCCGCCTGCCGGCCGCGCTCCGCATCACCCCCGGGCCGCGGGGCCCGACGCAGCGCCCCCGCCCCGCCCGGCCCGGCCCGGCCCGGCCCAGCACGGCCCGGAGCGCTTCCGACCGCTACCGAGCGGGGCTCGCACCCACAGCGACTGGGCCGGGCTTCACCGGGAGGCAATGAGAATTCCAGTGGCGATGGGGACGGGAGCAGCAGGGTGAGAGAGCAAACAGGCCAGGAGAGCTCCGAGGCACGTCCAGTCGTTCAAACTCAGAACCGGCCCAGAGCTGCGATCCACCATCCGCACGCTTTGCCTTGCAGTCAGGAACTGGTGGCTCCCGGGAAGGTGGAGATGAGCGTCCTGGGCCTGGCGGGCTGCGGGTCTGAGGTGCGGTGTCAATTGTAACAGGAAAAGGAAAATTGCTTCTTAAACCCCCAGGGGGAGATCTCTGCGACGTGCACTTTGACAGAGCGATTAGAAGGAATCCTCAGTGTAACTTGCCAAAGCCCTGCAGCCCATGGGGATGAGGGAAGTTCGGACAGAATGAGCACTGACAATGAATGCTTTGGAGTAATGCTCCAAGGAGCTGTGAGGAAGCGGTGAAAGGGCTGAGCTCCACCTGCAAGGAGCCAAGCAAACCTGACAGCTTCACATGCTCAAAAACAGTGCAAGTCTAAAAGATGAAGTAAAATTTTAAAGATCATAAGGTGGAATTAAGTTTTAGTGGGTGTTTTTAAGGAGGGACTGTACACATGCATTTGGCTTTTCCACTACATTTTCTGTGTCATGTTTTCGAGCTTTTTCCTATGGTTATATGTACCAGCAAAACACTGTTGCAAATGCAAAATGAGCTTCTGTGGTACCTGTCACCAGAAAATTGCCCCCTTTGAGACTCCATGAGCAATGGTTCAGCATGCATGCTGGGGAGATAGGGTGAGTACCTAGTACATGCAGGGGACAGGGGGGCACGAAAGCATCTGGGATAGTGGGGTTCAGGCCACGACCCCTGGCTTGAGACCGAGCTGGCAGCTGGCACCTGCACATGCTCTGCTGTGCTGTACAGAATATTTCACAAGGCGTGTGTGACAAGGCAATGTTCCAAGCCAAACAGAAGACAGCGAGCTCCTATGAAAGGAACTCTTTGTGCTGGAGTTGAGAATGGAGGAGTATGCTGGGCAAGAATACCTTGCTGTAGCTGTGGAAACGTGTTAATGAGAGCATCTTGTCCTCTTGCTGCTCATCTGACCAACAGCAATTCCAGAACTTCTGTGAAGCAGTTTAGACCATCTGCAAGACCTGGGTTGCACTCTCCAGTGTGCTGGGAATTGTCTCTGCAGCACTTTAGGGTGAAGCAGCTTGAGAGCTGTGCCTGAGTGGGGGTCCTGCCCAGACAGACCCGAACTGCAGCTCAGGTGCGAGCAGAGGGCACAGCCCCCGAGGGAGATGGACTGCTTGTGCAGGCCACATGGCAGAGGCACAGCATTTGTGTTCTGGTCTTGGAGAAGACTGATGAACACTCTGATTAGATACAATATCAGAGTTCACAGCATCTGGGTTTGGGTGTTTGTTTTTGGTTTTTTTTTGTTTGTTTCGTTTTGGTTTGTTGTTTTTTTTTGGTTTTTTTTTTAACGTATTAATTTGGGATAGAGTAGCAGCTCTGTCGCAGATGAAAAGGTGGAGAATCTATTTTTACCTGTTTCTTGAGGTTAAAAATGCAGCTGGGACCAAAGCTTCTTTGTTCGCTACATATACTACACATCCTTCTGTAGGATCAACACATTATTCCAACAGGATATGTCAGCCAGTCTAAAACATGCAGTGGATGAAATTATCTTCACAACTGAAGACAAGGAAGAAAAATATCCATTGCTGTGGACCCCAAAGAAAATGAAGTATACACAAAAGTAAATACATCCAGTGCATGTTGGGGAAAGCAGAGACATCACATAAGGGTGTGCATTTCTTCAGGGCTACAGAATCAAACCTGACGATCATGGTAATTTACCTTCCTGGCCAGTACATGACCCCACTGCAGTACACAGTCTCAGTATCATGATCCCCACACAGGGCATCATTTCTGGCTGAAATAAAGTGCATCCTTTAAAAAAATCTAGTCTTTTGTAGCACAAGAGAAAAAATGGTGGCACAGAGTCAAAGCATAAGCACACCTGACTGATTTGCCCTCTCCCTGACACTGTCTGCTTAGAAAAAAATCACTAAAATAGGGTAGACGAAGTGCTCCCTTCCTGGCAGCTCCGCTAACACTTACAGATTTGTAATTCAGAGACCTGCTGTGCCAGAGGCTTTGGCTTTGGGTTTTAACAGCCTTTGATAGATTTCTCTTTTGCAAATTTCATCCACTGTATAGTGACAGTCATGAAATTTACGGCCATGAAGGACTTACTCTACCCACTTATATTTGACAAGTAATTTCACACTACCCTCCAATGATCTCTGTGACACAGACCAAGTAAACTGCAGCACATGGGAAAAGTTACCACTGTATTTCCACTAGCTACTCACTTTCAGCACTGAAAGCATGTGCCTGTTTTCCTTTGGAATTCAATCTGCTGCAGTCATGCCTTATCCCTGGACAACTAAAAACTGCTTTAGTATTCAGTGTTTTCTCTTTGTACATGTACTCACACACCCTGATCAGATCACTCACAAACCTTCTAAGAGTCCATAGACTCATAGGAAGCTTTGGGTTGGGAAGGACTTTTAAGGGCCCTCTAGGGACCTGGCCATGGACAGGGACATTTCCAACTCATAATAAGGTCACTGCAAGTCCTGTTCAACCCAGCCTCAGAGACCTCCATGGATGAGGTTCTTTGGGCAATCTATGCCAGTGTTTTCCAGCCTCATTTTAAAAATGGTCTCTTATCCAGTCTGCATCCACCTTCTTTTATTTTAAAATTAATTTAAAATTTTAAAATTAAACCTAGTTTAAAGTCATTACCCCTTGTCTTACAAGAGTTCTGCATCTCACATTGTAAAATATTTCTTACAATCTTGAAATACGTTTTGTGAACCTCAAACATTCTTCTTTGTTCCCTAGAAGCCTTAAAAATAGGCTGTGTGCTGTGCCACCAGGGCCCTTCTTGCTGTCTCACATCAACAGCATCTGTTTCCCCCAGATTGCCTACCTGTAAAGATCTGTTATATCATGTTTTAAATCTATACTTTATAGGGCTGGGACAGAGCCTGGGTATTAGTGTCTGAAACAGAGGGTCCAAGAAAAATAAAGTTGCTTGCACTTTAATACAGTCAATTTCTTTACAGACTTACCTTTTTTTAACCTGGAGTCCTCTCTGGAAGAGGGATACACCATCTTCCCCAAGCGCATAAGTTTGCATTTGACTGTTCTAAGATAAAAGTCTATCTGAAGGCCTTACTCTGCTAGACACTCTTCTTCACTATTATCCTCTCTTCATTACTTTTTTGCATATTTTTACATATCTGCTGATTTTATTTGTAGAGATCGTACATTTGTTTCCAAATAATCAATTAAGTGTCAAACAACTGGCTGGAGAACTGTCCTGCAGATAAAAACCAGAATCCCCAGCTTATGGATTGGGCAGTTTTCTGGCAGTATTTCCTGTCTTTCCTTTCCCACAGAGCTGAACGGTAAAAAATAGAAAAATCAGCTTCCAGCTTCCCTCAGCTTTCTCCCAAGATACAAGATGCTCTTAAGAATTTTAAGTTCTGTGTAGCATTGCACCATCATCTGATACCCTGAACACAGGCAGGGACTTGCCAACAACAAGTTGGCAACAACATTCCTGGCTTTTGGGTTACATCCATCAGATCTCACTCTCCTGTTTCCCATGATTCTGTTTCTTCTCTAATGAGGACTCACTAATGATTCTTGCTTGCGCCATGTCATTTTAAACCCTTTCCTTTAGCAGCTTGTTTTACATCCCAGACATCCCCACCTGTCACATCCCCTAGAGCTCTCAGTCAGCAATTCCTGACAGCCAGCTCCTGCATCTCTCACACGTTAATGCTCAGCTTGGTGACATGGCACCAGCTGTGTCCTGGTGCAGAAGATCTGCTGCTTGCTTAGTGTCTTACAGCACTGTGTCCTCTGCCAGTGCTTCCAGATGTGTTATGTAGAACAATGATCCAAGGAATTCTCCTTGAATATTACACTGTACTGAAACCTGGAATTACAAGCTCTGTATCCTTGTGACACTGGGAAGTTACTTTTCCTGCACCAGAATCTCTTTTGCATTCAAGATGAGCACACCATCCCCAAGGTGAGCAGCACTGGAGTTTCCACTCTGTCCATCTGTGCTGTGGCACATGATCCCACCTGGCAGTCGCTGCATCCCATGGAGAACATTAACATGAGCACACACAGGCCCATGCTGCTCACAGGGCAACAGTCAGACCTGGCTTTGCTGCACCCCTTGCCCACAAGACAGTCTCAGCCAGCTCACCATACAGAAATGCCCGTGGGCAGCTCTTGGTCATGCCCAGCCATTCTGCCACTCACATGGCCTGGCTTTTGTCTAACAGTGAGGCAAGAAATTCTCATTCATACATCCTTTCTGTGTGACAGCAGGAATGAGGAACAGAGTTGTTTTCTTGCACTCTTAGAATGGCTCTAATCGCAAAAAAGAGAGAACCAGCTCTGCAGGTGGGGTTTGCAGGGCATGTTGGGTGTGGATCAGAGGCCCACTTGGGGATTTCCACATCTAAAGGATATGAGATGAGGTACACCATTCTTTCGTGTTTGCTCTAACACAATATATTTTCAATAGCACCTTACACAGCCCAAGTCCCTTTCCTATTTGGATCATAATGGATCAGGACCTCCTCATCCAGAACAACCCTTATATTAATAAAAGTTTTGGCAGAAAATTGCCCATGTCCTCATTCTGTGAATGTGTGCTTACATGTTGCATATAGGTAAAGCTTTATAAAATAAGGACCTTGTTAACCTTGTAAAATCATGGCTCAGGCCTGCTACTTTGGCTAAGTAGAAGAGGACTATGGGAAAGTGACTCATCTGAATTGGAGATAGAAAAACAAGTTATATAACCATTATGTGCTCACAGCTCACATTGTGGTGAATGCTGGTTAGCTGAATTACATTTGGCATGCTAAAATGGAATGTAACTGATAACAGCCTAACTACTTTAAAAGGCCTGGTTTTTTGCAATAAAGGGCTCTCCTTTGCACCTGCCTGGAGACTCTGCATTGCTCTCCTTCATTTGCTTAGCAACAAACACTCATCCCCATAAGGCACTGCAAACATCTGTGATCTTCCCATGTAAATGTAGCTGAGGCGTGCCTTACTTAAGTAAGAAAATCTGAAAATTCTACCAAATTTTAACCAATGTTCCTGACTTTGAATACTTCTTTCAAGCTTTTCTAATTTTTCAGCATCTCTTTTGTTGTCCACACCAGATGTTCACCTTGCTCACCTCATGAGATGAGTGTAGCACATACAACCTCTCTCCTCCAGCAGTGACCCTGCAGCGCTGAACAGGGTCAGTCACACTTGCCGGCTTATCACATAAACTCACAAGCTCACATCAGGGCTTTGATTTCTGGAATGTTGGCTGGAGAAATGATGCTGGAAAGCTGGAAAAGTAAAAGGATTAGTGGGGTCCTGGTGGATACCAAGCTAAACATAAGCCAGTAGCATTCCCTCGGAACACAGGTGGCCAACAGCACCCTGGGCTACAGCAGCAGGACTGCAGCAGGCAGGTCAAGGACAATGACCCATCTCCTCAGCACAAGTGAGACATGCCAGGAGTGCTGAGTCCAGTCTGGTCTTCCCAATACAAGACATACATGGACATACTGGAGTTAGTCCAGTAAAGGGACAGGGAAATGTTAAGTAATGGGAACTCGGACTGTTTTGTCTGAAGAACAGCCTCAAAACATCTGTCATGTGTGTGTGTCAGTAATGGGAAAGTGTAAGGAAGACACAAACAGCTGCTGCTCAGCGGCATCCTGTGATGCTGAGAAAAGCAATGGGCACAAATTAAAATGAAAAGAAAATTAATTTAAACAGGAGAAAGAAGTTTTGAACTGTAAGTGTTACTCTACTGTGAATCCACTCTACTGCTGGGAGTCTCCATCCCCAAGATATTCAAACTGGAACTGTACCTTTGGAAGAGCCAAAACCACCAAAGTGAAAGTGGTTGAATAGCTTTGTCCAGCTAACACAGACAAGCTGTGTTTACACCTCTTGAAAAAGTGAAATGCATAAACACAAAGGAGGGTGCAGCAACAGCCCTGAGAATAGCACAGTCAAGGTAACTTTGTCCAAGTACACAGCTAATACTCATTCTCTCCCTGCACTGCTCAGCAGAATTACATAGCTTTAAGGTCCATTCTACTGCTTGTTTACATCCCTCATCCCAGGGGCTGCTAAGTTTACAAGTGATGACATTACTCTGCCTGGAAAGAAAATTAAATTTATTTTAAAAAACCCCCAAAACAAACCAAACCCCCTTTACGGAAACAGCCTCATTCCATAGCCCATGTGCCTCAGGGTCTGGGAAAGCCTTCCTCCTCCCTTGACCTCACATACCCTTCACCCATAGCAAGGCTGGGAAGGGGATGGAAAGTGCCGAGTGTTAAGGTGCTGAGAAGCTCTTGATGTTTCTCATCTCTCAAGTGCTGTTGGCCTGTTCCTGCTCAAAGAGGGCCATGGCTAAATGTGAGCGGGATGCGAGTCCTTCCAAGTTACTGAGCACACAGCGGTGGTACAGCTCCTCGCTGAGCCGGGGATTGCAGCTTCTCAGTGTGTATTTCTGCACTAGCCCTGGCTCCACAGCCCTGAACAGGTGCAGGCCAGAATAGTGCAGGAAGACATCAAATACCTCCATGCTCTCCAGCACCTCATCTCGGTCCAGGATATCAGCTGCGAGCTTGGTACGTGCTGTCATATAGTCAGAATTATAAAAGCAGGCCTCAGCAAAGGAATGTCTGTCAAAATGCCCGTCTCTCAGGAAGTCAGTGTTGGAGGATGCTGTCTGCTCACCACGGTAAACCAGCGCAGGGTTGAACTCCTGGAAATGCACAGGGAAGAAGACTTGCCAGTTGCTGATGGTATTCATGCGGCACCGGTTCAGAAACTCCATGTTGATTTCGGTCCAGACACTGGCCAAGAAAAACAGAGTGTCCACAGGGTGCTTCTTTGAGACTATATCCATGAGCTTCACCTGCGATGGCACCTCTGTTTTAACACTAATCCACGGGATTTTAACATCTGCATAGCGTTTCTCTAGCTCTCCTACCATGGCTTTGACTCCAGCAAAAACATCCATCTGACCAACTCTCTGGGCATCATAGGGATGGTAGATAAAAAGCAAAGTCAGCAAGGCATTATCATGTGTGTCCAGTGTGTTCATAGCAAACATGTCCAGGAAGTTTGCTACAAAATCCAGGTCCTGCACTGTCAAGGGAAGCACCAATTGCACTCGTGTAGCCTCTGTCACATACGGCATGGGAATAATTTCCACCTTGCTTAAGGGTCGGACCAAGCTGACTCGCTTGGCCAGAACATGACTGTGGCCCTTCTGGGTGGCAGCCTCCAGGAGCAGGTCCAGGGTGTATTCCATGCCCCGTGTGGGGTCGAAGCGCCGGTAGCCGTTCAGCAGCTGCCGCTTGCTGAAGCGGAGCAGGGGCTGATAGAGACGGTTCAGCTGCTCCACCGCAGACTCGATGATCTCACTGACATCTGCCTTACTGGCTCCAGAGAGCTCACACTTTGGGGAGCCATCAGGACAGGAGAACAGGTGCTGTTCTGTGAAGTAGTCCCAGCTGATCACCTCAAAACGAGACTTTGGAAGGAACGGGGCATTAATGCCCACAGGCCAGGTCACACCTGCCTCACCTGCAGGGGTCAGTGCTGTGAGGTTCCTGATCTGCATCTGTGCAAAAAGAGAGCACAAACTGATCGCCACTATGTTCTCAAAGAGATCTAGGCTAGCTCCTCCCCAGGCCCACCTCACCACCTACAACTGTACATGGGTAGTGTCACACCACAAGTTTTCGGTAACGTGGTATCAGAAGTTCTGTTTCTGAGACAAGGGACTACAGCTTGTGTCTGACTGACAGTTGCCCACAAACAGAAGCAATGATCTTCCTCCAGTGTGCTGAAAATGAAGGAAATCCTCCGTTGGGTCAAGGAGTTTTTGCAGGTAGCCCTCCCCACATACCTGGAGGTCCTGGATCTCCTGATAGACTCTGTCCAGCTGGATCCTGCTGAACTGCTTGTGCAGCCGGTACATCAGAGTCATGTCAGAAACAGGGTGCACTGCAAGAGCTGCCTGGAAGTCCTCCTCCTCCTCCGGCTCAGTATTCTTGGCTAGCTCATAAGTGCGGTAATGCTGGCCCTGAAGCAGACAAAAGCCAGAAGGACCAGCATGGAACTTGAGTTCATAGAGCAGCTTTTCCTCACCCCATACACATGCCTGCCCCTCTTTCCATACTGACTGCAGTACCCAGAAAAAAAAGGGCTAAGTTGTCCCTCCCACCCTGCACTGCATTCGCACTTGCTTCAGTACCAACATACCTTTTATCATGCCTTCAAAAACCTGTGAATCAGCCCTGCCAGTAAGGCTGAAAATTAAATCCCATGTGTGCTCTCTCCCTCAACATCCCAACTGCGATTCTGGCCCCCCCACCAACACCGCCATAGCACAGAGCCCTTCCTTCCTCTGGAACTCACAGCAGCAGCCCACAAGAAAGCCTCTTGGCTATGCAGTAGAGAATGAATCAGATTCTGGGCTTTGTCAGGCTCAGCTAACACGAAATCTGAGCAGGGAGGCAGTACCTGGAGCTGGGAAACACAAGTGATGCCAAGGAAATCAATGATGCAACGACCAAGCCACTCATCTGGGCGCACGCTGAGGATCTCATTGCGGCAGCTGTCCAGGTGCGGGTGGAGCTTGAGCAGGAGGCTCCGGGACAGCAGATAGCCAAAGCCCCCGTGACAGTACCGGGCCTGCTCGTCTCCCCCGATGAACTCCTCCGCTCGGCCCAGGTACACATCTTGGTTAATGCTCAGGTGTGTCACCAGAGCCTTGACCTGCTCAGCTTGGGCATAGGTGTCATCCTGCATGATGTAGAACCAGTCATAGTCAGAACCAAAATGCTGGTGGATGTAGTTCATGGTCTCATACATGAGCCAAATGGGCCTCTCGTCGCCGTGGGCCACCAGCACCATGCCATGGGGCACCTTGGCACTGCGCAGCCCTGTGAAGTACAGCAGGCGGGGGAAGTGGTGGGCCACGGTCTTGTTCACTGCCACGGCCAGTGTGTTCAGCGTGGCCTTGGAGGTCAGCACGGCCACAAACAGCCTCTCGTGGAATCCCAATTCTGTCTGAATGTAGCGAGTTCTGTAAAGGAAGTACATACCTAGGTGACAAACAGCTGGAGGAGAAAAAAAATCAAAGAATTATGGTAACCTGGGACACGTCATTAAATGCTGGAATCTACCCAGGGCAAAAAAGTCAAGCCTGGTCATAGAGGTTGAAGAGAAGACTCACTAGTGAAAATCCCATTTTGTAAAAACACTTGCTTCTTTCAAGGTAGTTACAATCTCACATTGTCTATCAGAGCTAGAAAACTGTACCACTGCAATTAAAATTAAAATAGCACAGAGCTAACCACCTGGAGCTTAGTACACGGTGCAGCTTAGCAGGTATGCTCAACAAAAACACAGGAATGATTGTTGAGGAGTCTCTAGTGCTGGTGGCTGAGGTGTGCTCGGGTACACCAGCTGCACATGAGGCCCTGGGTGCTGGGAGATCACTGAAGACCCAGGCCATGAGCCAGCAATGGGTGCTGCTCTTTGGCCTCACAAACCCCTGCACAAAGCCCTGCAGGACCCAGTGAACAATGAGAGGACTCCAGACCAAAAACCACCACTGCACCAAGGGGCACATGAGGAAACATGCAAAGAATACACAGACTGTGAGGGTACAAAAGTCCAGGGGTCCCTTTGCTCGGGGCCCCTCTGCAGAGGCACCACCCTGAGCTGTTATGGGGTTGCTACACCACAAGTGAAATACTAAGCGAAACCAGGGACTCTGCTATAGGAAACCTGGGGCCAAGGAAATGTCTGGCAGTATGAGCGTGGTGTGTGGAAGGAGCTGAGCAGGGCACCTCTTGGGTCACCAGAGCTGTATCTGCAAAGGAGCCTCGGTCCTGGCAGGGGCAGCCCCGGGGGGACAGGGGCGGTGTGGTACCCAGAGTGGCTCCTGGATGGTCAGGCAGGAAAATTTCCTTAACACATGGACTATGATTAATTGACCAGTATTTTCCTAATGAGTAGACCAGTTAAAACAAATTTTAAAGAATAATTTAACATGTTCTATTAAACACAAGTAACAAGACAATCCCCAAATCCCAGAGTGGTTTGGGGCAGAAGAGACCTTTAACATCATCTAGCCCCAACATCCTGCCACAGGCAGAGACATCTTCCACTAGATGCTCCAAGCCCTGTCCAACCCGGCCAGGAACATTCCAGGGATGGGACAGCTACAGCTTCTCTGGGGAACCTGTGCCAGTGCTTGGCCATCCTCACAGGAAAGACTTTCCCCCTAATATCTAATCTATACCTACTCCCCTTCAGTGTGAAGTCATCCCCCCTTGTCCCATCACTCCATATCCCTGTTAAGAGTCTCTCCCCATCCTTCTTGGCTGTTGCCTTTGCAGTACTGTAAGGCTGCAGCTAGATCACTGTGAAGCTTCTTTTCTCCAGACTGAACAATTCAAATTCTCTCAGCCTTTCCTCCACTCCTCCAATCATCTTAGTGGCTTCCTCTGGATTCACTCCAACAGGTTGATGTCCTTTTTGTATTGGGGGCCCCAAGAGTGGATGCTGCATTGCAGGTGGGGTCTGACTTGAGGAGGGCAGAATCAGCCTCCCTGTACTGAGAAGAAATATTCTCACACTTCTTAGGCAGTTTTGCTGCCTTTTTTCCCCTCAGGATAATTTCCTGAACGCATCTCTTACAGCCCTTATGGCAACAACCTTAGTCATTACCTTGGTGAACCACACTGTCACTACACAAGTTATTTCAAACATCAGATTTCACCTTGAACCTGCTCAATTACACGCAGACTTAAAAGTTCCCACGAGAATATTTTGCTTGAAGAAAATCCAGGCCAGAAAAAGCATGCCTTACCTGAGCACTTTTTTGTAAGGCTTGTTGGGGTCTCTGTAATACGGCACAATCCGCGGCCTGAAGTCCTCGTGGCCTGGGCCCGGCCTCCCCTCCGCCGCCTCGGGCGGATCGCCGCGGGCGGGCGGCGCGGGCGGGCCCGGCGCCAGGCAGCGCTCCTCAGCCGCGCCGTGGCTCCAGGAGGCGCGCAGGAGGCTCAGGCTGCAGCCCAGGGACAGCCCGAGCAGGAGCGGCAGCGCGGGCCGCAGCGCGCTCAGCACCGCGCCCAGGCGCATCGCGGCGGCTACGGCCGGGCCGAGCTCCCGGGGCAGCCGCAGGACATGGCGGGCGCGGGGCGCTCGAGCGGCAGCGGTCCCGCGGGACGGCGGCCCCCGGGCTCTGTTACCCGCAGGCCGGTGACAGGACAGAGGGCGGGCCGCAGCTCCGGGACGGGAGCTCGGGGAGTGACGGCGGCCTCGGCCGGGCCGCGCTCCGCCGCTGCCACCTCACCGGCCACATCGCCCCGCGCGCTTCCGCTTCCGCCCTCGCTGCTGCCTGCAGGCCGCTCTGGCCCGCCCCGCCGGCGCCTCTATGGTACCTGCGGGGGCGGGGTCGGGCGGGCGCGCGGCATGCCGGGAGGCGCGGCGGCGTGCGGACGGCGCTGCCCAGGGCCGCGCGCCGCCCGGCGCCGGTGACGGTCCGCGCTGCGATTGGCCGGTGCGCCGAGGGGGCGGGGCGCTCGCACGCGGTCGCGGCGGGGCTGTTGCGACAGAAGGAAAGCGCGAGCGGCCGGTGCGGGCGGGCCCGGGGAGCCGAGAGCGGGGAGCAGCGGGGCAGGGCTGGGCCGGGCCGGGGTGGGCGGCGCGGCGCGGCGCGGGCAGCCCGGCAGGCGGGCAGGAGCCCTCGGCAGGAGCCGGCGGCGCCGTGTGCTCCGGGCCGGGGAGCAGAGGCGGGGCGACCCGGGCCGGCCCGGATCGACGCGGCCTAACGGCGCCTGTCACCCCCTCTGGCGTAGCTCCCACCCGTGCCATGCCCTCCGACCTGGCCAAGAAGAAGGCGGCCAAGAAGAAGGAGGCGGCCAAGGCCCGGCAGCGGCCGCGCCGGGTCCCGGACGAGAACGGTGATGCCGGGCCGGAGCCGCAGGAAGTCCGGCCCCCGGAGGCCAACGGGACGGTGCTGCCAGGTGAGAAGCCGGCCGGTGCTGTGTCTGCCCCGCGTGTCCCAGGGTGGGGGCCTGGCCGGCGCCGTTCCGGCGCACCGTGTGCGCTCGGCTGTGTGCCGGGTGGGCGAGCCGCGACATTGATGTTCTGATGAGACGCCTCGGCGTGGGTTGCGTGGAACCGGCGGCTGCAGTAGCTGCCGTCGGTACCGCTGTGCCCTGAGGCAGCAGGACAGCCGCGGGCCCGGGGGCTCCGCATGGGCCGTGTGTGTGAAGGATGCCCTCGCTGGAGGCACGGCAGTGTGAACATGGAGGGGGCTGATGGTGTTTTCCCCCTCTCAGTCACTGTCCCTACGTTTTGCTACTTGATGCCCAGACCTGTGTGGGGTTTCTCGGGTTTTCGTTTCGTTTGGAGTTTTCTTTCCTGCTGCGGAAACCACTGTAGTGTCTAAATCAATTCTCTTACTGCTATTTGCTGTGACTCTCTGCTCACTTGTTTCTCTGAGAAGTACCTGGTTTGCAAAAACTAAGAGCCTGCCTCTAAAAGAGGCCTGGTGCCTGTTAAAGAGAGAGCCTTTGCCGCAGGGAGCTGTTGGTCCTAAAGGAAATGGGGCTGGAAGCGCTTACAAAGAGTTCATTTTTGGGCCTTCCTTTAGCTCAGCTGGCAGCCCACAGGGTTGTGTGGGCCCAGCCCGCGGTGCGCGGCGCAGAGCCCGGGGCGGCGGGGCCGGTGCGGGCCGCGGGTCCCAGCGCGGGCCGGAGCTCCGTGAGGCCCCGGCGCGCGGGGGCCGCCCGGCCCGAGCCGCCCAATCGCCGCCTCCGCCGGGTCATTTGCATAGCGCGCTGCTATTGGTGCAGCGCGGGCGGGGCGGGGCCCGCTGGTCCCGGGCAGGCTCCGCTGCCCCGGCGGCCCCTCCGGGAGCGGGCCCGAGCTCGGGGCCTGGCACAGCGCTCCTGGGCACGGGGGGCGGTGCTGGGGTGTCCTTGCAGGGCCGGGACTGGGGCTCCATGGTCCCTGTGGGTCCCTTGCGGCCCAGGCGATCATGTGATTCTATGCGGGTCAATACCGGCGTGTTTCTTGCTGAGCTAAAGGAGACCTGTATCAGTGCCAGTGATAGTTTTTGCTCCTTGGCTAAGGCACGTTTGCCGCGGTGTTAATAGTGGTTTTGCGGAGTGGGTGATTTCGCCAGGAGTGCTGGATGCTGACAGGCAGGGTGTCATTCTGCACTGGCACAATCAGAAATCAGGTCTGCCTGCCAGGATCCCCAGTGCCGTTGGCTGCTTCGAAGGGCAGCATCTCTCGCTGGGTGGAGTTGGCCTGTGACAGAAGGTCAGCATGGCAGGAAGGATGGCAGCAAGCCTCTGGCACAGGCGGCCCAGAGAAGCTGTGGCTGCCCCATCCGTAGAAGTGTCCAAGGCCAGGCTGGACGGGGCTTGGAGCTACCTGCTCTAGTGAAAGGTGTCCCTATCCATGGCAGCAGGTTTGGAATTAAATGCTCTGGAAGATGTAACCCAAACCATTTAGGGATTCTGTGATTCTATGATTTTCTTGTACTGTAGGAGGAAGGGAAGAGGGAACTTGCAGATGAGCATTGTAGCTTCTCAGAAAATTAGTAGGGACTGTTCCACTGCTGCTGCTGCTTCTCTGTTCTTAGCTTTCCCTTTGTTTATTTTCTAGTCAATTCATTTTTTGTCCAAGCCTTTTCTTACACTTGCAGGCAAAACTTTGTACACTCTATTCCTAGTCTAGTCTTTCCTACAAGTTGGGGTTAGTCCCATCACATTCAGAAAACGGCCCACTGTTGTGGCTGCTGGCTTAGTTCTGATGGTCCAGTTTTGTTTAGATGACATTTAGGTATTTAGCTGGTGGAAGTTCCTACTAGACTGTATATATCCTCCTGCTAAGCTGAAAAGCTGAGTGTCATTGCATCCTGGTCTCCTTAACTCTTCTGTAGAAACGGGAGTTGTTTTTGTGGTCCTGGGCCTTTTGCTGCAGGGGCTTATGGCTTTCCTTGTGTTTGTAAATCAGTAACACTTCTGGTCTTCTCTACAGAGGTGGATGCTCTTACGAAGGAGCTGGAGGATTTTGAGTTAAAGAAAGCTGCTGCTCGAGCCGTGACAGGAGTGCTGGCCTCCCACCCCAACAGCACTGATGTGCATATCATCAACCTCTCCCTGACCTTTCATGGCCAGGAGCTGCTGAGTGACACCAAACTGGAGCTGAACTCTGGGAGACGCTATGGCCTCATCGGACTCAATGGCATTGGTGAGCTGAGGGCAGGCACCGTGGCTCCCTGGAATTCAGCAAAGGTCTCTGCTGAGAAGCTGGGCAGGTGCAGGTGGGAAGTGCTGGAAACCAGAAGGAGGGCTGTTAGGCAGATATGGATGGGACCCAGCAGTTTCTGTTCTCCCGTATCTCCACCCAGGGGGGGAATTACTAGGATTGCTGATAGATGTCTGAGATTGCATTCTAGATTTGGACTGTGCTTTTGATCTTGTTTCTGTGGAGAGTTGAGAGAGTTGTCTGGGAGCTGTTAATCTGCCTGATTCCTGTTTGCCTGATTAGCCTAGTAGAGCCAGTAAACCCAGTGCTGTTGGTGTTGGTTAAAGAACTTGTACTGTATGGAGAAGTAGAAAACGTGTGGTTTGGCCTGACTAGGAAAACAACTGTACAGTCCATGGAGAAAGTGATGCTACACTGAGAGATGCACAATATGGCTGTGATTAGGGAGGTGCTAGTAAGAGTGACCATCTGGTTTAAGTTTCAGGAAAACCCAGGTTGTTTGGGGATGAGTGCATTACTTTCCTCTGTGTTAGAAGTCTTTGGAATCTGGGATTGTGATACCAGCTGTCAGACCTGGTTAGACAGCAGAAACTACAACAGAGATAAAGTTTCCCAAATCTGGGTAAGGGCTGAAGTGCAGTGGTTTCCAAAAAGCTTCTTCATGTCTCAGTCCTGTCTTTGGAGTGGTGAGCCTTAGCGAGGAGGACAGCCTGTCCTACCAAGACAGTGGGCTCTACTGTGCCTCCAGTTCTTCTGGCCTCTTGGGAAAAAAATTCCCCAGGATTTTCTGAGGTTGGAAAGAGAAGGAATCACAGTGGGATCTGAGTGTTTCGCTGTGACGTTGTATCTCACTGACTCCAGCAATTAATTGTGATTATCTGCACACAGGGAAATCCATGCTTTTGTCAGCTATTGGGAAGCGAGAAGTGCCCATCCCAGAGCACATTGACATCTATCACCTGACCCGAGAGATGCCTCCCAGTGACAAGACCCCTCTGCAGTGTGTGATGGAGGTGGATACAGAGAGGGCCATGCTGGAGCGAGAAGCAGAGCGTTTAGCTCATGAAGACGGTAAAGCTTCTCCGAGTCCCAAGGGACATTTCCTCCCTTTCCTTCCCTACCAAAGAAATTTGGGTTCCTTGGGGAACGTTTCACATGTTGTGGTACCTGTTTCCCCCAGCTGCCCTGTACTGATGGGCACAGATGACACTTCTTTGATTGAATTATTCCATGCGGTCTTAGGAAGTGTTTCAGGCTTGGCCATGGAGGGGGCTCAGTAGGAGCAGAGCAGAGGGGCTGTGAGGTTTCCCAGCTGTGCAGCTGAGAGCCCTCTGTGGGCAGGGGTGCTGACTGGCAGGCTCTCTTTCAGCGGAGTGTGAGAAACTCTTGGAGTTATATGAACGCCTGGAGGAGCTGGATGCTGATAAGGCAGAAGCACGAGCCTCACGTATCCTTCACGGCTTGGGGTTCACGCCAGCCATGCAGAGGAAGAAGCTGAAGGACTTCAGTGGTGGCTGGAGAATGAGGGTGGCACTTGCCAGGTGAGTGAGAGTGCGTGCCTGCTCGTGACTGCAGTCACAGGCAGTTGTAAGGACTCAGAGCAGGTTGAGAGGCTTTGGGTTCCCTGCACTTACCCTATGCTGTCATCTCCCCTGTCCTTGCAGAGCACTCTTCATTCGGCCTTTCATGCTGCTGCTCGATGAGCCCACAAACCACCTTGACCTGGATGCCTGTGTGTGGTTGGAGGAAGAGCTGAAAACGTAAGCATGGAGGAGTTGGCTGCATCTGTGGGTTGTGCTTTTCTGCTTGTCAGCGTGTGAGCTTGAACATCTTGTCAGCACCTAAGCAAGTTCTGCAGGAGCAACTGTATCGTTCTTGTGGGTGCAAAACTGTGTTGCAGTACCAGTGACACCCGCTTGCTGCTGTGTGAGATTCTTTGACACAAGGATAAAGAATTCAGTTCAACTCATATCTCCCTGGCACTGAAGAAATGAGAAATGCTGATTTGTACTCCCAGGTTAAAGGTGCTTCCTTAAAAGCCAGGAGCAGGCCTTGGCAGCCTGTGTGCCAGCTTTATGTACTGTACTAGTACATAATGACCTTTCTAGACCTGGCTCTCAGCTCATCTTTCTCCCCACCATTTCTCTGTTTTCACAGAGCTGTAGTATCTGAGTGTGTTGGTTTCATCTTTTGCTAGTGTGTGAGGTGCCTGCTTTTCATAACGAAGGTAAAATGTTAAGGGTGTAAGGCAAAAAGCGTAGGAACAGTTAGGACACTCAGGTTATGGGGTGTGCATTAAAAGAACTGTATTGTGAGAAGGGCTTTGCCTTTGCAGAGGTTTTCCCATCAGCTCTGTCAGTTGAACCTTTTGTGTCCCTGCTTTAGAAGTGAGGGGCTTTAGAAAAGAACTTTGAACCTCTTTTGGTGGGGCTTTAACCCTTCATTGTATGGATTTGGAGCAGAGCCAGCTGCAGTGTGCATGTGGATGGGAGTCTGTACTGAGGGGACAGTAAGCAGCCAGGGTTGAAACCTCTTAGAAACATGATGCCAGTGGAGGCAGCTGCATCAGTGACACAAGTCACTTGCCTCAAAGGCAGTCAGCTCTGGACTTCTTGTGGTAACAGGCAAAGACTACATAATGGTTCGGGGTGTTTTACTACAGTGAAAACTGTTGGCAGGATTTACTCACTGCAATTGGTTGTAGCTGCTTTACTGCTGTTTACCAGAGCATGCATATAAAGCCTTTGTCACCATCAGGGCCGACAAACAGGATTTCTTTTCCTAATTGAGTCTGTAATAACTTACATGGTGCCACAGGTTCAAGCGGATTCTTGTGCTGATATCCCACTCCCAGGACTTCTTGAATGGCGTCTGCACCAACATCATCCACATGCACAACCGCAAACTCAAGTACTACACGGTGAGTGAACAGAGCCCCGCGTAACCAGAGCAGGAGCAGGGGCTGTTCTCTGGACACACCTGATGTGCCATGCTCTCTTTCCAGGGAAATTATGATCAGTATGTAAAGACCCGCTTAGAGCTAGAGGAAAATCAAATGAAGCGATTCCACTGGGAGCAAGACCAGATCGCTCATATGAAGGTACCTGCCTAGCTGCACGAGCACCCTCCTACCCTTTCAGTGGGCATTCCTGCCCCACATCAGCCTTATCACTGTGCCTTTTGGCTGACTCTTTTTGCAGAATTACATTGCACGGTTTGGCCACGGTAGCGCGAAGCTGGCCAGGCAAGCTCAGAGTAAGGAGAAGACCCTTCAAAAAATGATGGCTTCTGGCTTGACAGAGAGAGTTGTGAATGATAAGGTAGGATCAGACATGGAATTGCATCTAGAGATCTGTATTTGAAACGTGGACTACAGGAGGAGAAGGGTCTTCAGCAGACAGCGGGAAGGGCTGACAGAGCTGGTAGCAAGAACAAGATACCCCTCCTTGATGCCAAGTATCCCTGTACTCAGCATGGAGTAATGCTGAACAATTAGAAGGAGGAGTTTTGTAGGGGAGGGAAGTGGAGTTGCCTTATTAATAAGGCTGTTTTGCAAAAATCAGAAAGGAATGCCTGGGGCTCATAGGAGATAGGAGAGGATGCTCAGTGCACCTTTTACTTGTGTTAAGAATGCAGACCCACATTTGTTTCAAAGGAAAAGAAATAGGGGTTTATTGGCCAGCAGATGAGCTTGCAGGCAGCTCATCAGAATAAATCTGAGTGAGTTGCAAGAAGGGCTTATAAAAAGTCACAATCTGGTGCTTTGGTCTACAGCTGATGTTGGTAGTGAGGCATGGTTATACTGGAATGAGTGGGCTGTCCCGTGATGGGCGTGTCTCACAGGTGGATATTCTGTGTTAACAGACTTTGTCATTCTACTTTCCACCCTGTGGGAAAATTCCCCCTCCAGTCATCATGGTGCAGAATGTCAGCTTCAGATACACCAAGGATGGGGTGAGTATGGGACTATGCATACTGAGATCACTTGTATTCCTGCTTCTTTGGGAGTGGGAGACTTTTGGCTGAGCTTCCTGAGGGGGCTGCAGTATATGGCTAGTGGAGCAAAGTTCTTGGCAATGCTAATGCTGGGCCTGCTGGGGACAGAGCATTACAGGTGCAGCGGAGAGGTTCTGGAGAGTACTGAAAATGTTTTGTGGTTTTTGTGGTTTGCAGCCGTGGATCTATAATAACCTGGAGTTTGGGATTGACCTGGATACTCGTGTAGCTCTTGTTGGACCCAATGGAGCTGGAAAGTCAACACTGCTGAAGCTGCTCACAGGAGAGGTTTGCTCTGTGCATTGTCTACCCTGCTCTGGGCCTTTGCTTTTGGAATAGTCTTCAGCAAAGTGCACTTGTTTGCCAGAACACCCTGGTCAGGCCTTAGAAGTCCTGTGGCCTTGTGAAACAGAGCTTTTTCTCTCATATTACCTGTTCAGACTGTCTCCCCTGTGCCAGACTGGCGATGGCTGGATTCTGTATTTCTGGCATACTACAAGAGGAGGGCTTTCCTGCTGAAATGATTTTATCTTCCCCTTCTAGCTGCTGCCCACAGATGGGATGATTCGCAAGCACTCGCATGTGAAGATCGGTAGATACCACCAGGTACTCCCTACAGCAGCCCCCAGGGACAGGGAATCCTGAGGAAAAAGCTGTCAGGAATGAGGAACCTTGTCCCTCTAGTTCTGCTTCTAAGGCCTCTCCCAGTGCTGCCTTTCTGTGTCTGGAGATGGCTGAAGGAGCTGTTCCATGGAATGGTCTCCAGCTCGTGTTCTTACCCTGCAGAGAGCCTGGCTGTGGTCCTTCCTGTTCAGTCACCCACCTGCTGCAGCAGAGCTGGTGCCTTGTGTTTGGTGGTGAACAAGCCTCCTGTTCTGGAGCAGCACTCCTGTTCCTCAAATGGCAGTTATTAAATTATTCCCTAGTAGCTGGGCACAGAGGCTGTTTGTGGGTGGGATTATTGGCTCATGCGCTCAGCTGCTCACCTGGTACCAGAGGGGTGCAAGGGGGGAGTGCTTAGGGCTGTGGAGTGGTTGGCCTGCACAGCCTGAAGCTGACTTTTCCTCTCTATCAGCACTTGCAAGAGCAGTTGGACTTAGACCTCTCACCATTGGAGTACATGCTGAAATGCTACCCAGAGATCAAGGAGAAGGAGGAGATGAGGAAAATCATTGGCAGATATGGTTTGACAGGGAAGCAGCAGGTGAGTATTAGCTGTTGAGGTTTGCTTTTTGTTCATTAGGGGAGCAGAGGTTCTGTGTTTTCTGTTACTTTACTGATACCTGACAGTGTCATTCAGTATGCAGCATGCCACACCACAGCATCAAAATGCTTTTTCCGTCTCTGCCTTTGAAATTAGAGAAAAAATTAACTCACAGCTTATGGAAACTTTCTTTGGATCACCGCAGTGTGTGGGTTGGACGGGGTTTCACACTCCAGGTGATAAGAAAGCAGGTTCTGGTATATTGCTAGACCTGAGCACGTTTAATTATAATTTGAACTATTTTGCTTCTCTTATTTCCTACATGAATGCCAGGCAGAAGTGCTAGAAGATTCTCAGCTGTTTGTAGGGTCCACTTGGCTCAGGCAAGAGAGTGGGCTCACCTGTGGTGCTCCAAGGCCCAGCATGACACGCTCCTGTACATGACACGTCCTGTGTGTGACAGTTGTCCACACTGCTGCAGCTCAGCATTGATTTTTACATTGGTTTTGCCCATTTATCACTGCAGAAGTTGAGCGTAGTTTGATTGTTGTGTCAGTGAATACCAGTCATACCAATTAACTGTCCTTACACACCTTTGGCACAAGCTGGGTCTTGCTGTGTACAGTCCTTCAGAAACCCCTGGAATTCCCTTTTTCCCAGGGTGGGAGAAGGTTGGTATGGGTATAAGGCTAACTGAGGCTGGTGTGGGTATAAGGCTAACTGAGGCTGGTGTGGGTATAAGGCTGAGGCTGGTGTGGGTATAAGGCTGAGGTTGGTGTGGGTATAAGGCTGACTGAGGTCGGTGCAGATGTGAGGCTGACTCTTGTGTCATGGAGCTGCTGGGAGCCCAAGGTGAGACCCAGGTGGTTTGGGGCAGGGTGGCAAGCTGTCAGGTCCCTGCAGAGCTGCAAGCCATGTGTGTGTTGGGCAGGTGAGCCCCATCAGGAACCTTTCTGATGGGCAGAAGTGCCGTGTGTGCTTTGCCTGGCTGGCCTGGCAGAACCCTCACATGCTCTTCCTGGACGAGCCCACCAACCACCTGGACATAGAAACCATAGATGCACTGGCAGATGCTATCAATGAGTTCGAGGGAGGAATGATGCTTGTCAGCCATGACTTCAGACTCATCCAACAGGTAAGGACAGTTGTGAGTTTTGTCAGAGCAGCTTTCTAACATTTTAGTCATGAAAACAAGGTGTTTTCAACTGGCTGGCTCTTACTGTTCCCAAAAAGATGAGTGAGTGAAAAAGAAATCACAATTCCCTTACTGCAATGTTAAACAATTGCTGAGCTAGCCCAGGAAAACATTAGGTACTTAAAATAAAATAAAAACCACCACAAATGTGAAGTGCTGATCGATCCGCTGTAGCTTTGGCTGCAAGTTCAGATATTATTTTATTTTTCACTGTGGTAGATCCAAGTACTTCAGGTCAAGAACTACTTTTGTTTCAATTACCAATTTAGCAAGAAAGGCTTTTCATCTTAGTCCATGAACAAAACCAGAAATACAGAGGGGCCTGAGACTTTCAGTTCTAAAATCTTGTACAAATTATGCAGAAAACACCAGGGAAAATATTTCCCTGTAGATACTTTTCTTTGGTAGTCTAAATGTGAAAGTTATCAAACTTTTCTTGCAAGACTTCAGAGAGTAGTTTTTAGTTAACTTTATAATTTTGGTAAGATTATAAAAATTTGTACTGCAAACCTCTCACCTCCTCCTCCTCCTCGTCGTGGTGTGTTGTCTGTCAGGTGGCACAGGAGATCTGGGTCTGTGAGAAGCAGACAATCACCAAGTGGCAGGGGGACATCCTTGCCTACAAGGAGCATCTCAAGTCGAAGCTGGTGGATGAGGACCCGCAGCTCACCAAACGGACCCACAACGTGTGAGCTGAGGAGCCCCCGGCCTGGCCAGGCGGGGCACAGCTGCTGCCCCCCTGGCTGTGTTCTAGGATTGCTGCAATACTGCTTCCCCTCGACTTGCCTTGCACCTCTATGTCTGGACAGAGCTGTTCTCTTCTGATCTGGCTACATTTGGGCAACTGTTTCCTTACCTAGACAACGTCCCATCTGAGCCAGGCCTTGGAATCTGTTGGCTTGGGGTCACAGCAGTGGCCATTGGGGTGTCCGAGCTGCAGTGATACGCAAGTGGAGACCCCAGCCCAGCTTCTCCTGCCTTTTCCTTCCCAATTTCTGCTTCAGTTTAGATACTTCACTTCAAACTCCTCTGGCCTTGGTTTGTTTTTAACTATTATTTAACAGTGTAATTAACAGATCTGCCTGAGAATCCATCAGTCAATAAAGAGAGAAAAACAGTCTTGTCTTGTTTTGTGAGCCATGGTAGTTGGGTTGTGCTGGGGTGAAGTCAGCAAGTCCTGAGCTTTGAGTGAGAGCAGCCCTTCCTGCTGAGTGCTCAGTTCCTCAGTGGAACCAAAGCTGTGGCCAGAACCTGAGAGCTGTGGGTGGTGAGTCCTGAGCTGTACAGGCACTGAACAGGGTCCTCACACTGAACACTGCATTTCCAGTGAGTCCCTGAACAGGCCATGGATGCCTCTGTCATGGACAGTGACAGACACAACCTGAAAGTGTTCCACAGATCGTTGTTAGAGGCAGAACACAGATCTGTGGAACACCAGCCTGTGCTCTTACAAACACACTGGCTCAGGTGTGGCGTTTTGCTTCACCTTGAATTGTCTAATAATAAGACTAAATAATGTAGGGATTTTGGACTCTGAACTAGTTCCTTGTTCCTTGCAGGTTTAACTAAAGACTAATCTTGGAAAAGTTGATGTTCAAACCTCACCCTGAGCCACAGAAGCTTGAATAAAACACATTTTTAATTTAGTACTAGAATAAAAAGTACTAAAGAGAAAGGTAGGTAGCAAATTAAACCTAATAGGTTTTTTGATCATGAGTCATCGTTTGAATTACTTCTGACCCATGAGAGTGACAGCCCTGGTGCCAGGAGAGGCTGGTGCAGCCCAGCAACCCATGTGGGTGAATGGAAGGACAGGACTAATGAAGGAGTTGTGCTCCCATGCAGAGCATTCTTTGGTGCCACCTGACTGACTTTGACTTACAAGAAGTCTTGCCTTATTTTTCTTTCCCAAAGGGCCCATCCAAGTTGTGACTGCTGCTGTGGAAGCACTGAGTGTCATCCATAGGACAAATGTGAGCTGCTTCTAGGAGATCAAAAAGGACCTGGTTCTAGCAATGACCTGAGAGGAGAAAAATATGTTTTCTGGGAAAACAATGCCAGTTAGTATAAGTGCTTCCAAGTTAGTTCTGCAGAAAAGTCTAGATGGTAGTAAATGTCACCTGGATTAATATCTCACAGTGGAGGACTTGGAAGTTATCAGGTAGAGTGAGGGTGTGAAAACTCACGGAGGTGATTACTCAAAAGACTGATGGGCCACAAAGTTTAACAATAATAGATTAATACAGGTCTGTTTGTGCTCCTCTCTAGGTTGTAGGAAGTGCTGGTGAGTTGGAAATGGTTGTGAAGTAGCTCTGAATGGTGAGGTCAGAGTCCTCGCTGAAGCTAGAGCTATTTGTCCTGTACTTCTTTTTCTTACGGAAGGTTTGGCAACAATTAATTTCAGTACATTTCAGATCTGTAGTAATAAATGGAGGATACAACCTTACAGTGAGTTCTTTGGGAATGGTAGATCCTGAGAACGGCTGGGGGATGCTGGGATGACAGGGGCAGTAGTTGGAGCACTGTTGTAGCTCATGGAGCCAGGAAGAGCACTGCTTCCTCTGCTGCTGCAAAGAGGAGGAACTTCCCAGATGCAGACACATCTCTGATGTGTAAACAAGGGCCACAGACACATGTTTGAAGCAAAAGCAGCTGTAGCTGCGCTAGGGGTGACAGTAGGGCAGGACTTGTGAAATGGAATCCATAAATGTGCTTTAGCAGCCTTGGTTTAACCTCGGTTTGTTGTGTGGTGACAGTGTGTTGGGCTGTGCTGGAGCAGCTGTGGGTGACATGTCCTGGAGCGCTGATCTCAGAGACAGCAACAAGCTGAGGCAGTGCCACTTCAGGCTGTTTCAGCTGAGAATTTTCTGGTTTTACAGAAAAGCAAAACTATTGATAAATTACAAGAGTTGCTCCTCAGGTGCTAGGATGATCGTTTCTTGAAAGAAGTGACCCAGTGCCTGCACAATCACACATGCCTCTTGTCCACAAGCAAGGTGGGCTCTAGCACAGCCAGAGGGGGCAGGTGCAGGCTTGTGGGATTCCCTTGTGTGTGTGCTGCAGGTGGATCCATACCCCACAAACCAGCAGCAGCATGAGGCAGGCCCAGCACAGCAGCCTGTACAGCCTCTAGCCCATGCAGTCCAGGGAAACAGAGGGTAATTCCCAAACCTGAGGGTCCAAGGCTGGCTGTACTGCTCTGTGGACCACCTCCACCCTTGGTGTGTGAAGACGTCGTGTGCCTAATGCTGAGTGACCAGGTGCTGTTCCTCCACCCACGGGCTCCTTCCAGCTAAATGGGTTTTTTTCAGAAAAGACAGCTGTGTGTTTATCACTGTGTAAGGCTGTGTGTCACAAACAGGGGGGTAGCTGGGGAGGGATACAACAGCCCCCAGCTCCTTCAGCACAGGAGCCCTCCCCGTGTGCTGCGCCCAAGGAAACACAGCTCCCATTGCAAGGAGTGGTGAATGTCCCTCCCAGGGTGGGTGCTGCTCCTGACAACACAGGGCCCCTCAGGAAGCACAGGTGGTGATGTCCCCTGCTGCTCCTCACTGCCAGTACTGGTCACTCCTGTTTCAAGAGGATCTCCACAAGCCCATTCTCCTTCACAGATGCACTGACACGACCATTGCAGCCTGCACTGCCTGATCGCTGAGGTTTCAGTGTCTGGGAGCAAGAACCTGGCTGTGGCACTGCTGCCCTTGTCACTGTGACAGTCACTCGCACCAGGGGAGGGTGACCAGGTGCCTCCCCATGAGGACAGGCTGGGAATAAAGGCACTCAGTGGAACACTGTGGGCTGCACAAGCAGTAGCACAAGCACTGACTGATGAGTAGGCCCCCAGGCTCACTCTTTGGGAGATGTGATTTGCTCAGGCTGTGCCAGTATGATGTGTGTACCTGAGCAGACTCCACCTGCCAGCACAGAGACTGCCACCAAACAATGTGTGTTCCCCCACCACACAAGCACACTGGTATCACCCCTTTATGAAATGGCTGCAGTGGTGCCTGCTGAAAGGCTTCCTTTTCTCTCCAACGTACAGAAAACTCTGTTTTGTTCATGTCCCTGCTATGCTGCTGCTCGTTTTTCCTGGCTATGCCTAAATCCTGTGTCACATTTACCCTCAGTAGTGTAATCATTGGTTTCCAAGACAGATCAATCCACACCTGTGGTGTCAGCCCTCCACTGCTCCCCTCCTGACATTGCCTGTTGTGTGCAGCAGGTGGGATCCCAAGAGCAGGCTAGGTAGCAGGGAAATTGGGCTGGCAGGATGCTTACAGTGCCATCCTTTCATCTCTGGACCTATGCTCCCTGCAGTTACTGCGTTTCCCCTGATGGCATTACCTGTTCCATGGAACAGATGTGATTCCATTTGATTCTGGAGTACCTTGAGTACTCCAATTCACAGTCTTGCACCAAAGCAAGATCCCTCCTTTCACCAAGCTCCTTTTGGACCTGGGAATGGCTCTTCTCTGGTAATGCTGTCCCCTGTAAATCAGAGGCTTCTGCTCTTGTCCCTCTTTGCCCCGGTTACACTCAAACTTCTCAGGTCTGAAAGTTTAGCTGAATCTGTCACTTCCAAGCTCCTCTCAGGCCAGCTGCTTTTCATTTAGTGCAAAGTGGAATCATCAGCCACAGGTGTGTACTTGTCCTGCTTCTTGGGGGCTGCAGCTGAGGCAGGGTAAGTCCTGTGCTATATAACCAGCCCCACAGCACTTGCTGGCTGTTCTGTTGGGGATTAAGATGAGCCCGGAACCATTGAAGAAACATGGTCGTGCTGCTGCCTCTGGAGAAAAAAGATCTAAGAGGAAGCCAAAGAGAAAGGAAACATTTTCAGTCTACATTTACAAAGTACTGAAGCAGGTGAGTAAATGTTTGTTTTCTGCTAGAAATTACCTTGTATGTAAGGTAACTGCTGCCTGTTGTATGTCAGCAACATAAAGAGCATAGAAAAGAAAAATCTGGGTTTCTAGAGAGATGGGGAAAGAAAAACCACTGTGATTGCAGGTACAGGAGAGGCCCAGCTGAAGCTTAGAAGTTGAGGGGGTGGATTCTAGGGGTAGTAGAGATGCATCCAGAGCAGAAATTTTTTCCTAGAGGGAATGAGCTCTGGTGCTTAGCTCTGCCTGAAGCAGTAATTTCATGAAAGTCAGTACTGTAGAAATAGCTGCTTCTGGCCCTGTGAGTAGATGTCTGGTGATTCTTGACGGGGAGATGAGAGCATTTTTGGAAGTGGCCATGGGTTTTCTAGGCCACAGTTGTCAGCATGAGCCTGTAGACAGGACTTGTAGGTGGGAGCATTTCCATCCCTCACAGCCATGTTTTTCATGGGGATTGTGAGGAGGCTTCTGCCAGTGCAATCCCCAAACTCCTACAGCATATGGGAGCCTGTCCTGAGTTTGAAGTGGCCCACGGTTTGAAACCCTCGGGGCGGCAGCTGCGGGTGCCGTTGGAGCCAGAGCAAAGGGGACGGAGCTGCCGCTCCCTGCAGGTGCTGGGGGGGACCCTGAGCCGCGGTTTGCGTCCCACAGGTGCACCCCGACCTCGGCATCTCGTCCAAGGCCATGAGCATCATGAACTCGTTCGTGAGCGACATGCTGGAGCGGCTGGCGGCCGAGGCGGCGCGCCTGGCGCACTACGGGCGCCGCGCCACCCTGAGCAGCCGCGAGGTGCAGGCGGCGGCGCGCCTGCTGCTGCCCGGGGAGCTGGCCCGGCACGCCGTGTCCGAGGGCACCAAGGCCGTGGCCAAGTACACCAGCAGCGAGTGACCCGGGCGCGCCGCCTCCTCCTGCGGGAGGGACCTCGGCTCTTTCTCCGCTGAGAAAGCGGAACCCTATGTGGTCTGCCTGCAAATAAAAAATGCATAGCAATACGGGTCGTGTCTTTAATCTTGGCATCGCAAATTGTGAGACAGTTTAAACTGTGGCCGTGGGGATTGCTTGGGAGGGCTGGAAGAGCAGCTGCTGTTTGTCAACAACCATGTGCAACCAGGAGCAGGGGCCACAGGGTGTGCCTGGGCAAAGCTGGGGTCATTGTGGAAGCATAGTGGGTTCTCTGCAGTTCTCCAAACCCCTTACTATGGCTTTCAGATTCCTGACAGCTAAAAACCTCTGCTGCCTTTGACTGTCCTGCTGTTCTTCAACTGCTTCCTAACTGTGGTGGCTCTTTCTGCCCAAGTTATCGGTTTATACTGGTCAGAGTGGATGCTGAATCTCTCTGGGTCAATAGGATCAAATTAGCACTGTGTAAAGGGTTCTTCTAATGTTTATAAACTATTTTCAAAGCTGTTGTCCTTTGGCTGGGTTTTTTTTTTTTTTTTTTTCTGGTGGGTTGTGCAAATGAGAATTTTTCCTTGTTAGCTGTTTTTGTGTATTGTTTTTGTCATTGCTGTTGTTTAGTTTGAGTTTTGCTGCTTTTGTGGGTTCTTTTGTTTTGTTTTTTTTTTTTTTTTCCTTCTGGTGAAAACTTTCTCCTTTTCTGGCATAGGCAGGACTGAAGCAAAATGAGCTTCACTGACAGGAAAAAACCACACTTTTCTTTCTAGACATGTGGCCATCATCTCTCCTTGCTTCCAGTGCCTTTAAAGAGAGCTTTACCTTGCAGAGCTCTAAACTGAGCTAGGGCCGGGTGTCCTGTGTTCTGCCACATCCTGACTGGCCCTCACTGCCTTTCCTTGATCCCCGGGGGATGCAGGGCCCCGAAGGGAGCATGGGCACGCTCCTGTCTGTCCACGCAGAGCCCACAGGGCTGAGTGCTGTGCCCAGAGCCATGGCCCTGTGGTGGCTGCTTGGCTGCCCTGTAAGCACAGCACCTTCCTGGGGTGTGTGGGGATTCCTGCACGGAGCTGCTGCCTCAGGATCTGTGCTGCAGTGAAGAAAACACGCGCTCTGTGTTCTGGGTGCAGGTCATAGAATAGTTTCAGTTGAAAGGGCCCTTAAAGCCCATGCAGGTCCCCCTCCCTGCCACAGGCAGGGACACCTTCTGCTAGACCAGGTTGCTCCAAGCCCTGTCCAGCCTGGCTTTGGAGGCTTGGGCATCCATAACTTCTCTGGACAACCTGCTGCAGTGCCCTTTGTCAGCTCCAGGGTGGGACTGGATGCCTGGTTCTAATGTCCTATCTTCACAGCCACTATCAGGGCGGGAGTACCAGGAGGAACCAGAGCTGTGTGAAGCGTCAAGGTGATAGCAAATGGGGCAATCCTGGATTTCCCCAGCCTGTGAGGTGCTGCTGAGTCTCATGAGCTGTGACAGATGCTGATCTCAGGTGGGGGCCAGCCTGGGTGTGCTGGTTCTGGGGAGGGCACAGGAGGCAGCAGCAGCACCGAGCATCTCCCTGCAGCTCTGGCCCTGCTGCTGTGGAGTGGGGCTGGCTGGGAGAGAGCCAAGGGCTCTGCTGGGGGCTCTGCTTCTCTTTGGCTGCAGGACAGCAGTGGAGAGGGACCTGTTCTCCTCCCTGCAGCCCTGGTGGTGGCTATGCTGTGGGAGAGGCTGTGTGCTGGCACCAGGGGCACAGAGCTGTGGGGATGCTCAGCTGCATGCGTGGCTTGGAGGCAGGCCTGCGAGAGTCCAGCCCAAGAGTGGGAGGCCTAAGGTGAGAACAGGCAAGTTTTGCCTTGATCCATAATTGTGGAAAGGAGCTGGGCTCTAAACATACCTGAAAGTGAGATTAAAACATGAATGAGGTTACATGTTGGAAAACAAAGCAATAATTCAACTTTTTTTTTCTTCATAAAAGAGAAAAGCAAAGAAAAAAAGAAGGAAATCACAAGAATAATTTTGAAAGGCACAGGAAAGGGGTGACCACCACTACGGGTCCAGAGCTGGCTCACAGAGTGCAACGGGGGAGATCTGTGTTGGTGTGATGGGTCTTTGCCTGGTGGGTTCCTTCTGAGAGGTGGCAAGCAAGCCAGAGAGGGAGCAGAGCCAGGCCAGCAGGGTGGGGCACGAAAAGCCTCGTACGAGCAGCCAGGACAGCAAAGACTTCACCGTTTTGTAGATTTTGCAGCCCCTGTGGCAGGTAAGGTACTTGCTGACAGAGGATGTTGAACGTGGCAAGATTACAGCCACCTCCTATCAACGGCAAACGTGTCGAGATCCTCATCTTCGCTTGCTAAAATGTCCTTGGCTGCTCTCAGTGTCTGGCCAAGTTTGCCTGATGTATCAAAAGTGTATTACTTGCTTGCTTGCCTCATGTATCACCTACAAGCTCTTTTAATGACCAGGAAAGGGGGTGCCTCATTTTCTAAAATAAACCAGTTTCTGTTCGTTGTTGGAGGCAATTCAAAACTTTAACTTACAAACCTTTATCGTTGAGGAGGCAATGGAGAAACATGCCTTACTTTTGACGCATTCACTATAGCTTCTTTCCCTTTGCAGCAGCTGCTCAGCCGCGCTCCGAGGGATGGGCAGCGCTGAGGAGCCCGGAGCTGCAGTTCTGCTCCTGCCCTGGAGATGGGTCCCTCTGCCTGCCTGAGCTGGGATCCGTCCCTGCGGAGCGAGCGGGAGCTCGGATCGGAGCCCTGCCCGGGGACCGTGCCCCTTCCTCCGCCGGCAGCCCAGCTCGCTCGGCAGGTGCCTGGCTGGCTCTGTGGACAAGGTACTGGTTTATGAGAAGTCAGAGGCTGTCTCCTGCAGATGTCTGATAGAGCATCGAGCACCGGGTGAGCTCCGGAGGAGAGAGGATTTAAAGCTGTAGGTTCTTGGTTCTCCAGTGCTCCACTTCTGCATCCTGCTTCGTGTCACATCCCCCTGTCCCCCCCACTCCCAACAAAGACCTGAAGGATGGAGCTGGAGATTGAGCTCGCGTTCCTCTTACTAGATCTCTGCGTTCCTCGGAGGTGTGGCAGGGGGTGCAGATGCACGGAGGGGCAGAAGGAGGAGGAAGTTGCTCCTGCAATGAGGGAGCTCTGTGCTGAACCTGCCCACGCTGTCCCTTTCACATTTCCTGCATGAGGGGTTTCTCTCTTGCTGTGCAGGAATCCTGCTCGTTTCCCCACGGTTAGTCCCCCTGGAGCTGCACAGGGCGTCACACAGGCTGCCTTTTCCTGAGGCCTCACCCTGTGTTTAGCTGATGAGCTTTGCTGAGAGCCGTGTCTCAGCTCAGCTGCTTTCACACCGGGCTTGTGGCTCCAGTGAGATGTGGGCAAAGTTGCTTTTAGGCTCTGCTGCCCGGTGACAGAGCACTTGTCACTGTGAGAACAGCTCAGAAGTACTCAGGTTACGCTACGAGCAAAACTTGGAGCTTGTGCAGGTTCTCTTCCAAAGTGTGCTGGGGCTGCCTTGCTCCAGAGAGTCTGTCCAGATTTGCCTACGTCCTCGCAGGTCTCACAGCAAGTTTTTAGTGCTGCAACACTAAATCACTCTCATGTTGCATGTCCCTGGCCTTACGTCTGTGCTCTGACTAAGCTATGCATGTCTGTGGGCTAGAAACATTTTCTTTTCTTTGTCCCTTTCTTCAACCTCTCAAAAAGAGCACTATAGTGCTGAATGAGTGTTCATGAAAATATCCCCAGTGCCTGTGCTCTGTTTTTTGTTCTCTGAGCAGTGGCTTAAGAGCATGTGCTCTTTCTCTCACACAGAGGAGGAGCAGGAGGCAGAGCTGAGGTCTGTCAGGAGGGCAGCAGGTTTGAGGGGAGGGAGCTTTTTGGGCAGTAGAAGCTGGCAGCAGCAAGCAGACCTGCGTGCATTCCCCTTGCCATGTAGTGTCCCTTGGCAGCCGTGCTGCCAGGTGGTGCTCTGGTGTCTCATCAGACACTGCTCCAAACAGCACAGGAGGAAAATGAGCTGGTGATGGATAGCCCTGGTGATGCCAAAGCTGTTAAAATATGAACCTCTGATGTACAGCCGGGGTTCCAGTGATGGACTCTCAGCCTCTGTGTGCTCAGCTGCTCGTGTTGGGGATGCTGCTGCTCTGGGTCACTTCCCTTCTCTTCAGACTGGGCTTGGCTGCTGTCTCTGAGGGCTGGCAGCTTGTGCTGGCCTTGGAATCCCTGCATGGATGAAAGGAGATGGGGCATGCTCAAAGGTCAGGCAGGCACTCCCCCATCACCAACGCACTGTTGCCTGAAGCTCTGTCACCCCTGATGCTGTAAGGGCACCGAGCATCCTTGGAGCTGTCTCCACCTGTGTTCTCCTCAGCAAGGGCTGCTCAAAGAGTTTGTTTCCTTGGGATTTTTCTCTTTTCATGCTCTGTGTGCTCTGGATTCCCACAATAATGCTGCTTTTCTCATCTCCCCTGCTCAGGATTGTGCCTGGGGTGTGGGAGGTATTCAGACTAAGTGAAAAGGTAAATCTTCTGTTGTAACCACGAACCACAACTTCCAGGGCCATATAAAGGGGGTCAGGAGGCATCCTTGCTCTCATCCTTGTCCTCTCCCAGTGCAGCCCTGTGTTACCTGATGCCATACTGGGCAGAGACAGGAAGACCTGCTGTCTGGTGAGGTGACCCTGACCTGGAGCCCTGGGGTGACTCACAGTGTCCCTGGTGCCTGGAAGCTGCTCTGGGGCTGGAGGTCACTGGGATGGGGACACCAGGTGTGCTCTCATATGAGCAATGGGCTTGCCTGGGCTCAGCACAGGTACCAGTTGTGCCATGTTTGGCCTCTGAGGAAGAGGAGGAGGAAGCTGCCATGTGGCCCCATGCCGGGTGTAGGGCTGGAGGAGAGGATGACATGGGCAGAGTGGCCCCATGAGGAATGGCTGCTGCAGGCCACACGCCGTTTTCCCATTAGTGAGTGTTTAGTTCAGCGTTTTAAATAATTGTGTCCTCGGAATGATATTTAAAATCCATTTGGGAGGCAATGAGGCGGGAAAGTGCCTGTGCCATTGTGATGACGCTGCGCGGGCCGTGCCACACATGCATATTACAAACTCGTTACAGGCTCGTCTCCACGCACGCTGCTCCCTCCCCACAGCCTCCTTCTGAGGCTCTGCATGCCTCTCCCCCACCAGGGCTGCAGTGCTTGGCCCTATGGAGACATTTATGTGGCAAGATAGACGTGGTGTCCTCTGGGGTGAGGGATGAGGCACAGCCAGGTCACGGCACCTGGGTGCTGTCCATGGGAATGGAGGTGTGTGGGCCATGCCTGGTGATGGAACTCTTGTTCAGGGCTCCTGGCCTTCACCTGTGATCGCTTTGTGACCAGCCCTTGACTTGTGTCACTGCAGGCTCCTGACCCCGAAGCCACAGGGCTTTCAGCTGGGGTGCTCAGGGCACCGTTGGAGGAGTTGTGTCAGCTGTCCTGGGCTGGCTCTGAAGCTGAGGACAAGCCTGTGCCCCTGAATGTCCATGCATGAACTGGAGGGACTGGTGTGAGGGAGCTGATGCAGCAGCAGTGGTTCTGTGGGTGCTGGTTAGTGCTGGCTGGGAGAGTGGCCTTGCTGCTCTTTCTGTTTCTCTCTGACTGCTGTGTGGGCACCCTCTGTGCCCCCTCAAGCCATGCAGGATGGAAATCCTGTGTGGGAGGACAGGGCAGTATTCAGTTCTTATCCTCTTCCTCCTGACCATGTTCAGACTCTCCTAGCCAGGGTCTCCACTGTGGTTTTTTTCAGTGCTGCCTTGTGGCCAAACATTAGCGGGGTGAGGATGAAAGCCCCAGGTGCACTTACAGACATGTTATATTCTGACATTTGTCCCTTTCTCAGTGACCCAGCTGGCTGTTCTTCTGGCTAGGAAATGGATGGCTCTGCTGGAAATGGATGGATCTGCTGGCACCCTTTTCTCTGCCTGCAGCTGAGGACCCTCAGTGCCCTCAGTGTCCCTGTGGACTTTCCTGCTTGGCACCTGTGGGTGCAGGGCTTGGACATGCTGAAGGAGTCTGCTTGTGTTTTGTGGGTTCGGTGGTTTTTTTGTTTTTTCCTTTCTGCGTGAGTTTTTTGTATATAGTTTTGGGTTGATTGGTTTGTTTGAAGTAGTTTTAGGGATTTTTTTGTTGTTAGCCATGGGAATGGGAGAAAATATCCAGGGTAGCTGGTGCAGTCAAGGATGTGCAGACCCAAGAGTGTGAAATGCTGAGTGTGAGCAGGGGTAGTGGGTGGGGGAGCTCCTCCCAGGGACCTTGCTTGGATGGCCTTGGGTGTGGGAACAGTGTTGAGTGAGAGGGGCTTGTTTGGGATTCCTGTCCCAAGCCCCTAGCTGGGTGAAAATGATGGCATTGGTTCCAGGAACAGCACAAGTTGTAAAGACAGTTGGAGAGGAACTAAGAGTTCTTAGTTTGTCCTCTTCCTCATGTCTCAGGGAATCCAGACTTCCTGTGCTCAGAGTTCCCCCAGTCAGGGCTGCTGCTCTGAGCCCTCACCTGGCTGCAGGAGACCGAAGCTCGAGTGTGGGTTCCACAGTGGAGCTGGACATGCAGCCACTGCATCCTTCAGGAGAACAATGTGCTCCCAGCCCAGCACCAGGGCGTGCTGCGCTGGCACAGAGCAGCTGTGCTGTGGCAATGGGAATGTTTGGCATGATCCCAGTCCTGGGACTGGTCCATGGACCCTCTTCAGCTTCAGGGTTCTCTTTGCTCTGCTCTGGAAACAGCTGCCAACAGGAACACAAGCAGTCTGGCTCCCTGTTTGACCAGCACCTCCAGCCACACCATGAAGAACTTGGCTACAGTTTGGGACCAATGTGACAGTGTTGCACAAGCTGTTTTTCGCAGGGCTCCCCTCTCTGCCCTCCTGTATCCAGCCCAGCCCCGTGGGCAGCCAGCCTTGCTGCCCCAGGAAGGGGCTGATTCCAGAGCAGTGTGTGGTACTGGTCAGGCTCTTTTGGTCCCTGTGGAGCTGCCTGTGGGGAAGAGCTCTGTCCTTGGGACCTTATGACTTCTGAGCCCGAGTCTGACCCAGGCCCTTCCCAAGTCCCCTCTCCCACCTGCCTCCCTGCCGTGGTTGCCCCACCTTGCTCTGCCTCACTCTCAGTGGGAGCACTGTGTGGAGCAGGGGCTCTCTGCAGAGCCAGCAAGCACAAAGAGCATTCCAGGCTGCCTGCCATCCCTCTCTGTGCCTAGTCCGTGCTGGTGATTGCAACCAGCAGCTGAAAATAAGCTCTTGGAAGAAGGGGAGGTGGTGATGAGGAGCTGCCAAGCCAGGCTATTTATACTGGGTGATTCAGGCCTCTGCCTGAGTCCAGCCAGATGCAGGGGAGCTGGAACCCAGGAGCAGCCTGCAGAGGACAAACCCGTGCCCAAGAGGGTGTTTTCTGTAATAGCTCGTTCACTGAGTGGCTCAGCCTCCTCTGGTGAGTTACCTGTGATGGACTGCACCTCTCCTCTCCGCTCTGCCCCTCAGCGTCGGCTGCAGCCGGCTCCCTGGAAGGATTCCTGCAGTGTGAGCTCCCAGCACAGCGAGCTCAGCCTGAGCCCACATGGCTGGGGGCACCAGCTCGGCCGCCTGGAGCCACTGCAGTGCCAGGACCTGCTGGTCCAGAATGCGCTCTTCACTGGAGACCTGGACATGGTGCAGAAATACTTCACTAAGAGCTCAGCCATCAACCTCATCATCGAGACCAGGGGCGATGTGCTGCGCTGGACCAGCAGCAAACGTGGTGGGTAGGAGGGACTGGGACATGGGGGGATAGAAAATGCCCAGGATGGGGTCCAAGGATAGGGCTCAGGCACCTGAGAAAAATATTGAAAAGAATCCTCAGTGGTGGAAGAAGGACTTGAGAAGAACAGCTTTAGTGTGAGGAAGGAAGTCTCCAAGGCTGTACAACAGGTAGTAGCAGGCTTGTTGAAGGTGGCATGAGGCAGATCTACTGGGAAATAATGAGAATAGGGCCTCTGGAAGAGTTGTTGGAGAAGCACATCCTCAGGACTGTCCTGTTAGAGATTGCTGGGACGGATGTGAAATACCTGTGAGGTGGGGAGTGTGCACGGGTGGAGAGACACCAGAATGCTGCTCTGTTCCATGACACAGATTTTACAAGGGGAGCAGAAATCCAGTCTATGAGAAAGATGGTGGAAGCAAGCTTTCCTCAGTGACAGGAGGCAGGAGCTGATCATTCTTGGTGTTTCTTTCCATCTATACATCTCACTTGTCCATCTCTACCTTGTCCAGGCACATCTTGGGGCTACCACATATGCTTCCACACTCTCTGGTCCCTTTTACTTGCCTTCTCATCAGTGTGGTCTGTAAGCTCCTCAGTAAGCAGTGCAGCTGGTGTGTGTGCCCAAGGCAGAGGTGTGCTGGGCAGCCTGGGTGTGCCCTTGCTCTTGCTGCTGTCACCTGGTGACCTGATGCAGGCAGACTTCCAGAATTTAAGAGCGTCAAGTGGGGAAGGCCTTTAACTGTATTTGTCCTGGTTTAGGGCAAATCTGGGAGAGAGCTTTCTCAACAGAAGGCTGGTGGAAAAAGCCACCCATAGGAGAATGGAAGAGCTGTATCAAAGCTGAAATGAAAGCTCTGCTTTCCATGGGGAGCAGGCCAAATATCCTGGTGCTGAGACAGACAACAGCATTCTGTGGGGATGCACTGCAGCAAGAGACAAACAGGGTGCGTGGGCTTGCCAATGCACATGCTGCTACTTGAGAGTGGGGAAGATTATTGACTGAGTTGCAAGATTTGTAAGACCCGGGTTTTGAATTGTTACAGTCTATTTAGAAATGAAATCACTGAAATCACACTCACTTTTGTGTACGTGAAGGTGTTACCTTTTGTGTAAGTGAGATAATTTGTCAGTAAAATACGGACTGAGTGTGGTAACTCCTGTCTTGTTGCCAGGCTGGCAGGCACTGGAGCAGCCAGTCTCTCTGCTGGTAAAAGTTTGTGCCCCAGAGAAAATGGAATAACGTGAAACAACCTCATGCAGAAATTTCTCTAACCAACAAAGTTTCAAGACGTGAAAGACTCAACCAATCAAGATTATTCCTCAAGCACAGAGCAAAAATGTGCTGCCAAATTTGTCAGATAAGAATACATAACAAAAACCAAACCAAACCTTCATGCTACCTGAGGCTTGTCTCTGTATCTCACTGACCATGCAGGGACAGGCTCCCAGAACTCAGTGACCTTAACGGTAGGTTCTAGCGACCTTGTCCTTCCCAGATCACCTCGCTGGCAGTTTAAGGTGCCCAGAGGAAGTGTAAACTGTCTGGTGTCACTGATACTTACACCACTTGCTGCCTCCCTGGTGTGTGACTGGGAACCTCAGGCTCCCATGGGATACCTGCTTATATCCTTGTGTAAATAGAGGGTCCCATCAGGTGGGAACATCTGCCAGGTGCTTCCCTTTCTTTACCTTTTTGTAGGTACATTTCAGTCAGACAAGGTGAAGTTTGCACACAGAGCAAACTGGATACTGTCAGCATAGGACTTGCTCATTTATTTTCATTACTGAGAAGGGTAAAGTTCCCTGTCTTACACTCTGCTCTGGTCTTCTGGTAATTGTTGCTTGGTGGTCTGTTGGGGTCACTTAACTGGTGTTTGGCTGCATGATCTGAGTAGTTCCATGACACAAAATTAGAGTGAGCTCCACTAGCCTTGCATGCAGTTTGACATGTTCTCTGGATCACATGGTGTGGCCTGTATGTGCACGTTGCTGATGCCAGTGAGCAGGGCACGCTCTGCTGTGACCCGGGTGGGCAGGCTGGCTGTGTGAGCCGAGTGGGCTCAGAGGAAAGCACCAGCTCAGGTGGCAGCGCTGCAGTGAGCAGCCAAGCCGGGGGAGTGTCTGAGGGCTGAAAGCGAGCACTAAAGCTGTGCAGGGGCTCTGTGCAAGGCTGGATATCAAGGAAGAGGAGGAAATGGGGAGAGTCTAAAGGATAATTACCTCAAATTTTTCCCGTCCTTGTACCTATTTCTACTATTTCTTCGGCTTTGATTAAAACTAGCTGTCCTGTAGCTTATTTAAAAATCTTCCTAGTGCCAATGTCTCAGGTGCAATTGGTAGATGGGTGGCAGTGCTGAAGACATATGTGGAGCCAAGAGGTGAGCAAAGGCATGGAGATGTGTGTGGAGCTGCTGGGGTCATGCTGTTGTGGTCTGGGCAGTACTGGGCAACACACTGAGTAGGCATGAAACCATTTCCCTCTCTGTCGTCTTAGTGATGTTTCGTCCCCATTTCTACCCTTCAAGCTCCCCTGCCCTTCCTGAAGGTCTCCCCTTCACAGCAGGGGAGGGAGCTGAGGTACTGCTGCCTGAGTGGAGAGCCTTTATCAGCCTCTTGGCCCCAGCGTTTGGTCACAAGGCTTCCTGGAATAGAACAGCTGAGAGTTCAGCTGTGCCCAGCCTGAGCCAGAGAGGGGTGTGATGTGTTCCCCTCCTGTGAGCGCCCTGGGCTGGCTGGCAGGCAGGCAGACTGTCGGCCCAAACAAGGCTGCTGGTGGGGCTGTGCCTCAGAGCCTGGCTGGGTGCACCGGCAGCTCCTGTCCTGCTCTCTGGGGAGAGCCTGCTCGGGTGCTATGGGCAGCACCACAGGCCGAAGAGACAAGAGCCAGGAGCCCATCCGCACACGGCAGGCACAGGGCCCTGCCCAGGTGTTCTGGCAGGCCCTGCTGGCTGGGGACCAGGGCACCATAGCCGAGATCCTCGGAGATCCTCAGAACGACCTGAGCGCCAGCGCTGTGTTTGACACCAGTGACCTGGAAGAGTGGAAGAATTACCGCTTCAACCCCCGTGGGCTGAGTACGGGGAGCAACGGGGCATGGCCTGGGCTGTGGGGCTCAGCCTGGGCTGTGGGCTGTGGGGCACGGCTGCAGTGGGGCTCAGCCTGGGCTGTGTGCTGCAGGGCACTGCTGCTGGGGTTCTGGGTTACGGGTGCTCCGTGGCTTGCAGAGCAGTGGGAACGGGAACAAGAGCATGGGGATGTGGTCAGGTTCCCCTGTGTTCCTTGTGGAAAGGGGTTCCTGGTTCTGAGAGCACAGAGTGCATCCAGGAACCCTGGTCCCTCCCACAGGGATTGTCTCAAGTACTTGGGAGCTGTGGGCTCCCACTGCGGGTTGTGCCAGACTGACACAACATGGGTTAGACGTTTGAGATGGTCCTGTCACAACAGGACAGCCTGTGATGGCTATCACAACAGGAGTTAGACCTTTGAGACAGTGCAGTTTGAACCTGGCCCTGGAAAACACAGGTGACGTACTGCCTCTGCAAGAAGGAGCTGAGAGGATGCAGTGTAGAACACACCATGCAGTCTGGGATATCTCCAGCTCAGTTTGGGTAGGCAGTAAGAAGCACAGTTTAAGGAGAATTTTCCCTGTAGCATCTGCAGGCTGTCAGCCAGCAGAAAGCACCGGCTCAGCTGTGGGTTGTGCTGGGTCAGCATCTTTGAGAGCTGGCACATTTCAGCCCCTTGCTCTCTCCTAGGCTCTAGATGTCCAGCTCTGCTGTAGCTTGTTGTCTGCACCCTGCTCAGGGCTTGTTTGAATCTCCGTGTGTAAGGTAGTTGACTCTGACACCTCTCTACAGCCTGGTTCCTTGTGTTTGTGATGCTTCACACACGGTGTGTGGACCAGCCACCTCATTGCCATCGGCCCTGCTCGTACCCCAGACCCTCCATCTGCTGCACCCCTAAGAAGAACAGCCCTGTGTCCCCCCTGAGGCACAGGTGAAGGGCACGCTGCCCAGAGCAGCCTCTGCTGCTCCCCGGAGCTCCCTGTCTGCACGGCTGTGTGGCCTGAGAGCCTCCCAGGGATCTCTGCCTTGGGGCCAGTCCCAGTGCAGCATCTTGCAGGGAAGGGCCTTGATGTCCCTTGAGGGGAAACACCCGTCTCTCGGGGGATGTAAGGAAAAGGGCAGGTGTTAGTGCACCGCGGCTGGACGCGGCTGCCTGAGCTCCGTTTCCCCGCAGGACTGTGGTCGCTGAGCTACGAGCAGGAGCTGACCACGCCGCTGCACATCACGGCGGGCCGGGGCTACACCGAGTGCCTGCGGCTGCTGCTGCTGCGCGGCGCCGCCGTGGACCTGGCCCCGGGCGGCAGGACGGCCCTGCACGAGGCCTGCGCGGCCGCCAGCGCGGCCTGCGCGCGGCTGCTGCTCCGCGCCGGGGCCGACCCCGAGGCCGTGTCTGAGCAGGGCCACCGGCCCCTGCACCTCTGCAAGCGCTCCGACTCCATCGGGTGAGTGCTGTCTGCCGGGGAGCAGCCAGCTCCCGCCCCTCGAGCCTAATCCCGTGTGGGAGGGTCCCTCCTCACCCCTGGCGGTGCGCTGGTGCGTGCAGAGCGGGCCGGCCCTGGTGCCTGCTCCTGCACCGGGATCAGCCCTGAGCTCCAGCAGGTGACTGCAAGCTCGTGTCCTTAGCAGGCGCAGCTGAGGAGCCAGTGGTCTCACTGTAATGTTCAGGGTGTTCCCGCGCAGATCCGCCGTGCGTGTGAGCAGGCACAAGTGTGACAACACTTGGGAGGTCTGTGCAGAGTTAGCTGCACAGGGTGGGCAGCATCTCTGCTCACCAGTCATCCCGGCTTAAAAACACTGCTCCAGGGCACGAGGAGCAGGGATTTTCGGACTCTGGAGGAAAGCTGGGATGGTACAGCTGTGGGAGCTGGGAGGTGGAGATGAGGAATGGCCAGCAAGTTGCCCTGTCCCGCACAGGTGTGTCCAGCAGCTGCTGCAGCACGGTGCCAGTGTGAACAGCCAGACGGAGGAGGAGCAGGACACAGCGCTGCATGTGGCATCGCGGCACGGCCTGGCAGAGCACGTCCAGCTGCTGCTGCGCCACGGGGCTCAGCTGGAGCTGAGGAACAAGGAGGGGCAAACGCCGCTCAATGCTGCCTGTGCCCAGCAGCACCAGCCCCAGGACATGGACCGCTACTACCGCGTGTGCCAGCTGCTGGTGGAGAGCGGTGCCAGCGTCAACGCCGAGGACCGCGACCGGCAGCACCCGCTGCACCTGGCCTGCAAGAATGCCAACGCTCAAATCGCGGAGCTACTGCTGGCCCGGGGTGCCAATGTCAATGTCATGAACTACGGCGGCAACACGGCCCTGCACAACATCCTGCAGGTGGCTGCCTACAGGCGGGAGCACCGCCCGGAGCTCGTGGTGCGAGCGCTGCTCAACCACGGCGCCGTGCGCGTCTGGCCGGGCTCCCTCCTCAAGGTGCGGGCACTGGCGGGAGGGGAAGGCTGTGAGCAGCACCAGGGCCCCCTGGGCCCCCCTGTCACAGCCGGGCCTGTTCCAAGGCAGCCTGTTGGCTGCCCTGCCCTGTCCGGGAGAACTGCCGGCATTGGCATGGGAATCCCTGATGCTTTCTCCTGGGGTGTGTTTTGCTGTATGACTCTCCTGCTTGTCTGCTAAGCTGTGTAGACAGCACTCACCCCAGTTTCCATAATTACTTGCTCTAGAAATTGTTGGTCCTTTTCCTCTGGAGGTGTTTCTTCTCAGGGGCACACCCTCCAGCTCCTGCTGTCTCTGCAAAACACCCGCAGACAAAGGGTTAATTTCCTGTCTTAATTCCTGAGCACTGCAATAATTACCCAGCCCGGAGATCAGCAGATTGCTCTCCCCTTTGGGAAAATACAGGAAAATCAACAATTAACACTAATTAATCTCCTATTAACGCCAGATAATGAGGATCACTGGTACAGCCAGAATAGACTCTGACAGCTACTGCTGGCCTGGGCCATGGGGAGTGGCAGCCCGGAGCCAGGGAAATCTGCCTCTGTGCGGCTTTGCCTGGGTGGGGTGCTCTCCAAAGGCTGAACTGTTGCTAGGTACACGGCACTGGTGTGTCACCTGCACCTACACCAGTGTGGGACACACCAGAGATGATGTACAAATACCTGTGAAGTCCTCTGCGGTTCTGTGCCACCCTTGACATGGGCCCAGCACTGCTCTAGACACAGGTACAGATGTCTCTGCAGCCCAAGAGGCACAATCCTGCATCCCTGAGCCCCGGTGTGGCCCTCAAAAGAGGCATGGTGTGCTGTGCTGTGTCTGATCACAAAATGAGTGCCAGTCCCTGCCCTGGAATGGCTCATACTCTAACTACTGCAATGTGAGGTAAGGAGTCTGGTTCAAAGCAGTGTTGGTGTTTATGAGCTCCTTGCAGCAGTGAAGCTGGTGGAGATCATCACTCCAGCCATGCATGATGGTCTCTGTGTCTGAGGAGGAGCTGTGGGTTGTGCTGAAGGCAGCCGTGCTGTGCGTGTTGAGTGATGGTTCAGCCCTCCTCTTTGCAAGGAGGGATGCTCTGGTGCTCCATACCTGCACTGGTTTTTCTCTCCTGGGTAACAATGAGGGAAGGAGAGGAGTTCACCAGATTTAATACATCTGGCTGAGCAGTACTTTAGGAGGTGAGGTGAGTGGGACTTGCAGGATCTTGCCAAATGATGATGATCACCTGCTCTTGATGCCTTAAGTTTTAGCTTTCATATTTTCCAGATTCTGTACTGCATTAGTGTATAACTCTGAACTTTACATAAAATGTCAGCAAGCTCTCTTCACAGCTTAGTCAGACAAAACAATCCCTTTCCAGCCCCAGAACCACGGATACCATTCCAGCTTCAGGCCCAAAAAGTGCAAACAACAGTGAATTGAGGAGAGCAAACTGGGAGGATGGGGCTGCATAACCTGGAGCTGTAATTGGACAATTAACCCCAGTATGTAAATGGACCAAAACTTATAAAAATATGACAACCCGTGACTCGGAGTCCATCTTGGGTGTAGCCTCAGGCAGGCTCTTGTACTGCCCAAGGTGCATCCTTTGAAGGCCTTTTAATCAATCCCTGCTTTATTCCTTGAGCACTGTCCAGCCCCTGTTCCAGGTGGCCTCTCAAGGCGTCTGTCTGTCCGTGCCAGGTGCTGCGGTGCTGCCACAGCTGCCCGCGTGTCATCGAGGCCCTGGTGAACAGCTACAGCCACGTGCGCGTCTCCGAGGACTGGCTGGCAGCGGTTCCAGCAGAGGTGGTGCAGGTAAGGGACCCAGTGCAGGCCGCTGCTGAGGAACACGGGTCCAGGCCCTGGTGGGTTCTGCCAGGGAGGGTTGGGTGGAGCTGGGGCTGGCCAGGGGGGTTGCAGGCACAGGGATGGGGCTGTTGGCAATGGGGAGGATGCTCCATAGTGAGGCAAGTGGATGTCTGGTTCTACCTCTGGTCCCACCCAGGGTGATATCTTCAGCTGTGCATGCCTCTGCTCCTTTTTTCTCTCTGTAGAAATACCCATGTTTCTACCAGTCCCTTTTCTCCCTGGGGCACAGACCTCGCTCCCTGCAGCACCTGGCTCGCTGCGCGCTCAGGAGCCTCCTGGAGGGCCGGCTGCTGCTGGTCCTGTCCCAGCTGCATCTGCCCAGTGCCCTGCACCAGTTCCTGCTGCTCGGCTTCGAGGACGTTCTCTACTAGGGGTGGCAGTTCCAGTCCTGCTGTGCCTTTCTGTGCACATGTTCCACCTGCCAGTGCAGTCTGTGCTTTTGCAGCTCCCCCCTTCCCCCCAATCCATCCTGCCTGGCCACATCAGCACCCTGTGCCAGGCCTGCTGCTGTGTCCCAGTCCCAGCCAGCCTTGTGCTCTGCATCATGCACCTGTTTGGGAGTGTTCTGTTTGTCCCTGCTAATCCAGACAGACTCCAGACTGGAGGTATGGGAATTAGGGAATTTTGTGTACAAGGAGCAAAGACACTGCATGGATCACAGGCTTAGTAGCAGGATACCAGATTCCCTATCCCAAATCCAAATACCCTATCCTGTACTAGGCAACTCTGGTGCCCTGGATGATTGCTGTGGTCCTGTCTTTAGTCAAGTTGCTTGGTCTGTACCCAAAGGTGTTTGGAATAAATCCTGTTCTTTATACCAACCTGAGCATGACTTCGTTTCTTTTAAGATTGTCCTGATAGAGCTCACCTGACATGCCAAAGGGGGGTGGCATGTGCACTCAGAGCTGTGCACCCACCTGCTTCTCAGAGGAAAATGTGTGGTGGGTGTTCAGTCAAGCCCCTTTTATGAAGGTGCAATGTCTGGGTTACCTGGCTCAGGAGCTTGGGGCAGGGTGGCTGTGCTTGTGCAGCACTGAGGACCTCAGTGCTGGTGGGATGGAATGTGTCCTGGGGCTGCTGCGCCGAGCCAGGGCACGGTGCAGGGTCACACTGTGCAGGGTCACACTGCCTGGGCTGCACCACTCCCTCAGCAAGGTGAAGGGAAATGTTTTATCCTGCAACATAAGACACAGTTATGAAGAAAAGGAAGCACTATCCCTCCTTTAAGATCTGCTGTAAGCAAACTGCATTACTGCCTCTGGCTCAAGGAATGCCCGAGCACCAGGGCTGTGGCTGGCACAGGTGTGCAGGGCAGTGGGTCCCTCCTCCTCCTCCTGCATTTGCTCTGCCGGGCCTCTCTCCACGGCCACGGCCACAGCAGGACTCTGCAATGTGCTGCTCTGAGGGGAAAGCTGTGTGACAGACCCAGAGGTGCTCTCTGCTTCTGCCTCTCTGGGCACAGAGGCTGTAGCTCTGGGCCCTCAGCCCTGCTGCTCTGGGGATGTGAGCCCCAAACCACACTGAGAGGTTGCTCCTGTTCCTAATGTGCCTGCACTGCTGATGTGCCACGGCAGGAATGCTAACAGGGATGTGTTCATGTGCTACAGGTGCACACAAGGTGCCTGGAAGCACTTGTGCCTGCCTTTATGTAGGTGCTATTGCAGCATAGAGATGGTTTATCTCAGGATATGTGCTTTATGACACACGGGGTCAGATAGGTGAGGTGTTGGCTTGGGGTGACCACAACCATCTGCAAAACTGGCATGAAGTGTACAGGGGAGCCAAAGTTTTTGAAATACGTGGATGATGGCCTGCCCTCTCACCATGGGCCAGGGGTGCATCTCCCTTGCACCAGTGTGGGGAGGGAGCCTGAAGTTACCTCCTTCCTACTGGCTGAACCTGCTTGTCTGCTCAGGTCATCTGTTTATGTGATCAGGGTCAGAGATCTTGTTCCCAAAGTCTAATCACCACTTTAGAGAGTTCATTTTTAGCCAGATGATGTCTGTGAGCGAAGGACGAAGAGAAACAGGAAGGTCTGCCCTTTCTGGTGGCAGCACAATTTGGGATTGCCTCAGCCTGGCCTGGTGTCCTGCTCTGAAGGCAGCCTGCACACCTGGACAGGTACACCACCCCTCTCTCCAACATTGTCCCTATGCCTGCATTAACTTGTGCTCAGTAATGCATGCTCAGCCATAGTAATATCTCCTTTGAACAGGGAAGAGTTGAATTTCATAGTTGGCTTTATTTTGCAGTTGTTACTTGTGGCTGTCAGGCTTACAGCTGCTTCCTGGGTCTCGCTGGTTGCTTTGCCAGTTCTTAGGCTGATGGAGGCAGCTCCAGCTCCTCCAGTGGCAAGAGGTGAACACACAGGGTCTGGTTTCTGCAAAGGCAGGGGCCGATGGAGCTCTGGCACTCCCTGCTCCTTCCTGCATGGAGGTGGCCCAGACAGGCACCTGCTGCAATGAAGGACCCACGGTGGGGCTGCAGGTACATTTCCAGGGCTCCTCCTCCTTCCAGAGCCATCAGATTTGCAGACAGCATGCTGGTGTGCCTGGGGGCTGAGGTCGGGTGGGTGGAGAGAGGAACAGGACATCCCTGGCCACATATCTCTAGAAAATGAGTTTTGTCTGTGCCCCTACCAAAATTGAAAGGGGCCTGAGTTCATTATGCATAAGGATACTCCTGGATAACGTTCTGCAAGGAATGTGAGGCTGGTAGGAAAAAGGGAGAACCTTTTACAGCATGACCAACACAGCTGGTGGGAAAAAACTGAACTGAATCAAACCAATCCACCAGAAAAGCTTCTGGGAACTCCAGCCCTTTGGCAAATGGAAACAATCAGAAAGGTTCAAGCTAAGATGCAGGCTGACTGCAAATGCTCTGACTTCAACTCAGTTATGCTAATTGATTAGCAATTGATTTTCAAAAACATTTACAATAACAGATTTAAAAAGATTTAATGTTCCAGAGCACATTCTGGCAACTCAACAAGCTTTGCTATTTTCTCAGGTTTCTGAAGGGGAAATTCCTAATGCAGCTTTGGATGTACTTGAGGGGACAATTTTGCCAAGGAAATTTAACCATCCTGAGTGGGAGGGCTGTGGTGTCTGCTGAGCACACTGAACCTAGGGGGTTGTTAGCACAGGGACACGTGGTTCTGGTGTGTTTTTATCAGCGTGCTGCAGGCATGGGCAGCTGCCAGTCCCTTCTGTGTCCTGGGTTTGCTGGGAATGTCTCTTGGGCACAGGCTGGTGCTCCTGCTCCAGCATCCACCCAGGTTTGTCAGCAGAACAGTCATGGCAAGATGCACCCTTGGGAGTGGCTGGGGAGATGTGAGTCCACTGCTGCATTTTCAGTGCAGCCATTCAGGTGGTGTGCTCTGGAAAGAGCCATCCCAGCTCCAGGCAGGAGTTTCCATCCCAGCTGCAGCCACTGGGTCCTGCTGTGACCCTCCCTGTGCAGCCAAAGCCCTGCCCATCCCTGGGATCCCTTCTGACAGACAGCCAGCACACTCAAGCACCTGCTTGACTCTCTCTCAGTCTTTTCTGTTCCTCAGTAAAGAGCATGAGAGGCTGTCATGAGGGTTAACAGTAAGGTACTTAGAGACAAAGCCTGCAGAGGAAAGCTCTTTCCCAGCATGTTTCTACCCACCCTGAGTTGTAACCTGCTTCTTAGGTAGTTTTGAATCAAAAAAGCATCTTTGTAGTTTTTGGCTGTGGAGAGATTTTTTTTTTTCTGCCACAAATTTGACCAGTCACTTTTTGGAGCTTTGGTCATTCTGATGTCCTTATGGGAAGGAGAGAAGAATTGCACAGTGCATTGATCACTTCCCTCTCTTTATCTTTCTGCTGTCACTGTTACATTTCATTTGATGCCATGTAAGAACACATGGGCAACAATTTTCTGTTTCTCTTCATCATACAACTTAAAACTACACAGATCTGTGCTATTTCTCCCCTTATTTGGGCTGGAATTGTGTTCAGCTGTGCTGTCCCTGTGTGGAAGCTGTCACCCAGCCCTGACTCCACACACAGGGGTTCCCTGGGCTTTCCTTGTTGCAGTGCATCCCCTGAGATGGAGGGAGGACAGCTGTGCACAGCTGTGCACAGTGTTTGTGTGGGGGCTGTTCTGCTGGGCACTTGAGATCACACAAATGCTCAGGAGCCCTGGGTCCGTATTTGATGGGATTTGCCCGTATTTGATGGGATTTGCCCATTTCACAGCCCAGCAGGAGGCCTGGGCAGCGATGCCCTCCAGCCAGTGTGTGCTCCATGGCAGATGCTGCAGCCTCTGATGTTGCTCAGACCTGTTACACCCCTGATACTGTCCCTGAATTACAGTGAAGCCCCATTCCTATGTACATACTGCACCTTACGCTGCAACGCAACCAGCCTGGCTGCTCCTCAGCCTGGTGTTTGCAGCAACCCAGATCAGGTTCTCTTGAGCAAGTGCACCTCTTACTTTTACCATCCCAACAATTCACTTTTATCCATTCCAATAATTTTATCAGCAATTGTTTTTTATTTCTCCCTGATTGCTGATAGCATACAGCACTGATATGTGCAGAGAACAGCACTAGAGAGACACCTGTCAAAGGCTGTGTAAGATAAGTCTCCTCAGCCACCCAGTTCTTTTGGATCTGTTCACTGAGGACACTAACTGCAGCATACAGCTAATTTTTCTTATTAGAATGCCATGCAGAACTTAATCAAATGACTTACAGTTTTCTAAGCACGCCCCATCTCTCTCATTAGCTCTATCAAACTTGTACGCTTATAAAAAAAAGTTACGTAAAATAATTTGAAAGTACCTCCTTCAAATTACATTAAATTGGATTCTAGTTTTCACTGACTTACCCAGGACATCCTTTGAATGCTTGTATGTGATTGCTTGGGAGGTATGTTGAACTAACTGCTTTGTAGTTTCTTGGATATCCATGTGAACACATTTAAATACTGACAAGACATTGGTATTTTTCCCCCTAGTAATCTTAAGTTCCCCAGTGTGCCATGATTTGTTATAAAGAAAAAAATAAATGGTTCAGTGAACTCATTAGCCAATTAAATACTCTTGGATGTAAGCTCTTCTTCTGCACATTATAAAAATTGTTACTTACACAGTTTAGCATCTTCCTTAATTACTGATGGAATAGAAAGTATTTCATTACCACTGTAAAATATGAATACTGCACACAGTTGTTTCAAATGCAGAGCAGAAATATTTACTGAGTTACTGGATTTCATTATGCAGAATGCGTGCTGCACACAGACACCTGGGGCAGGTGCCCAGTGCTGCAGGTCTCTCTTCTCTGCTCAGGGTTGGGGATTTCAGAAAGGCTGAGAGAGAGGAGGGTCAGAGCAGCACCGGGAGAGGGAGCTGGGCTGCAGGGAGCTGGGCTGCAGGGGCTGCTGCAGGGAGCTGGGCTGCAGGGGCTGCTGCAGTGGGAGCTATGCCCCTGAGGGAGGTTGGATGCACCAGAGCTACTCCTCAGCCCTGTGTGCAGCTGTGGGTGCCTGCTCTCCATCACAGGGGTCACAGGGCAGGAGGGGCTGAGAGCCACCCCCCAAAGAGTGCCAGGGACCCCTTCATTGTCCCCTGACACCCACTGTGGACCCCACTGTGCCTCCTTGCTCAGCCTCCCTGAGGGCTCCTTCAGCACTGTCAGGCCTTCCTAGGGACACTTGGAGGTAAAACCAGATACAGGGGCTGGAAACTGAAGCTGGGCAAACACATACTAGAAATGAGACAATTTCAATAGCAAGGACAATTAATCTTCTAGTTAATTGCATCTTAGAACAGGTTATCATGGTGGATGTAGATTTCTCAGGGGTTGTTTTTAAATCACATGGGGATCTGCCCTAGCCCGGACCAGGGTTCATCTGCATGGAGCTCAGCCCAGTCCCAAAGAGATCAGGCCGTTTAATTACAGATCTCTGGACCTTCACTGGGCTGCCACAAGCTGCTGTCACCACTGGGACTGTGTTTGGCCCCAGGACAATAAGTTCCAGTTTCTGCTAACTCCACTCACAACTCATTGACAGCTCTGACTTAACCTGAGTTTCCTTCATTTTGACCCCACTAGTCTGTACTGGTTCTATCAGATTCCTTGCTCTGAATGTCCTGGCTGCAGTGGTTTCTGAGAAAGTCTGAAATAAATGGGGATGCGGCTTTTCTTAAGTTATTTAAATATTTGGTCTTACACCACTTCTCTCACAAGCTTTATCTTTGAAGTCTCAGCTGTTTGGCAGCAACTAACATGTTTCACTTGTGTGGGATGGACAGGCCTCAGGAGTTCTGAAGGACCCCAGGACTGGGTGTGACCCACAAAGGCAAAGCCCATCCCTTCCCCATCACAGGAGCAGCTTGGGGGCAGCCCTGGCTGTGATCCCCCTGAGGAGGCCCTGCAAAGTGCCCTGACCTGGGGCAGTGGGAGCCTCTGTGCCCTTCCCAAGCTGTGCCCCCCTACAGCAGCACAGCCCCCTGAGCTGGGGCATGCTGGGGGCTGTGCCCCCCTACAGCAGCACAGCCCCTCTGAGCTGGGCCTTGCTGGGCCATACTGGGGGCTGTTCATCCCCCCCCACAGCAGCACAGCCCCCCTGAGCTGAGCCTTGCTGGGCCATGCTGGGCGCTTGCTGGTCCCCACAGCAGCTTTCCCACTGCCCAGGGCTGCTGCTCTTTCTTTGTGAGGAATGAGGCTCCAAATACTTCCTGCACCTCTGTTTCCATGCAGATATTTCCGTGCTGATCTCCTGAGGTGCCATGCTGCACAGGGGAACCCCAGGGAGCAGACCCGTTTTGCACGCTGGTGCTCTCTGGCTGTCAGCCCCCTCTGTTCTCTGGCTTATTCCCCACCTCACCTGCAGCTGCTTACCAAGGCTGCGTGCTTCAGGTCACTAAAAGAATCCCCAGCAAAGGTTTCAACAGAAGCTGGTCTGGTATAACTTTGCAGTAGCAGCAGAAGACAGCAAGGATGGTCAGAAGACAGCAAAAGCCATCTCAAAGAGAAAACCTGAGCAGTGACAAAATAACAATATCTCAACATGGAGAAATTACCTGAGCACCTCTCCTGTGAGGAAAGGCTGAGTGAACAGTCCAGCCTGGAGAAGGGAAGGCACCAGGGATCTCATCAGTGTGGATAAATAAATACCTGAGGGGAGGGCACGAAGGTGATAGCGGCAGGCTGTTCTCAGAGGTGCCTTTGACTGGGCTCTGCTCCCAGCTGCAGAAACGATGTTCATGTGCCAGCCTGTGTTCTGCATGGTGTTGCATAACCCATTTTGTTCTGAATCCTGCATCCTGCACTCTAAGAACACCAGCTTTGCTTATAGGCTCTCACAGAGCCGTGAGATGTATGTCTGCATGGTGACCTGCAGATGATGGGTGTCTCCTGAATGAACAGTTCTGGAGTGCCATGCTCACATAACTGCTGGAGCAGAGCAGCGCACAAGGAGAGAGCTGCTTGTGGGCTAAACATGCAAGAGGTACCAGCCCTGTGCCTTGGAAGCCCCATAAATGATCTAAAGAATTGTTTAACATCGCTCTCCCTGAGCAGGATCCAAACACGTGAGTGAGGGAGGGCTTGGCTCTCCTAAGCAGAACAATCCTCAGAGAAATATGTGAAAGGAATATGTGAACCTTGTCCAGGGGACTACAGAAACAAAAAATTCTGGTCTGAGATCTTGTCAGCAGCAAACCAACCCATGCACCTGGGGATGCTCTTGCTGCTGTTACTGAGGATCCTGAACTCTCCTTGCCCCAGCTCTGGCCCTGCCAGGGGTAGCTCTGAGGTCCCTTCCCAGGCAGGGACACACAGACAGGTTTCACTGCCAGAAGCTGAGGACAGAAGGACGCAGGGCAGCTCTGCAGCCAGCAGGAGCTTGAGGGACCCCGTACAAGGCAGCGGGGGCCTCCTGGGTGCCCCCTGCCCAGGAGCTGATGCCCACCTCGGGCAGTGTGGGGCTGCAGAGCCTGAGGGACCATGCCAAGGGCACCCCCAGTAGCAGGGTCTGTGCCTGGAGGGAGCCCAGCTTCTGTCAAACAGCACCATGGCCACAGACAGCCTGCTCTCTAGACTTCCCAAACTTGGAGTAAATAATTTTACAACGTTACCCTTGCTTTTAATATGTTTAGCAGCTATTTTGCAGGAATGCCTAGAGGCTGTGACTAGATTTAGTCCTGTTGTGCTAGATTCCGTGCAGAGATGGTAAGTGGAGCAGGTAGAGGCATAAAGTTAAGACTGCATAGCAGTTTCCATTAGGAAGACCTGCTTTCATTTCCCAGTCTGTCATTACGCTTTAACTGTTGCAGTTGTGGTTGCTGCGCTGTGTTACTCAGAACTTTACCCATTACGGATACAGCAAAAATTAATTGGCCAGTTTTGGCCAGCAGCTGGTGCATCAGGAACACGCTCCAGACTCTCCACCTCAGAGGGGAGAGATGGCCTGGGTGGTTCTTTTCCTGCCCAGTAGCAGGGCATCAAATTTTCCTTAATGAACAGCCTCTGAGGATCCCACTGTGCAGGTTCTGAGCAAGGACATTTTTAAAGGCTGAAGGTTTTCTCCTGGGGTTCTCTGTGCTGATCAGACAGGTCATGCACCGCCTTCACTACAGACACACAGACACTGTCCCACGTGCCAAGTGTTGAGCAGGACACTCCCCAGGCTTTCCTGCTGACTCCAGAAAAGCAGGCAAACAGACTTGTCCATGTTCACATGTCTGCAGCAAGGAATGAGGAGGAGGAAGAAGCTTGAGCAGTTCTAATGCAGAAAACAGAGAGGTGGTAAGCAAAGGCAGACTGAGGATGGAGAGATGGGCCAGGCTGGTCTTTGATTGCTGAAGGCAGAGGCTGGACTTGAATTCAGCACTCAGGGCCCAGCTTGGTGAGACTCAGGATCACCTGCTGAGACTGAAAAACATGAGCCATGGCACAGTGACCCCAAAACAGGAGAGAGCAGGTCTCCTCCTGAGACTTTTTAAACTCAGTGTCTGGTAATGTACCTGTCAAGGTCCGGAGGGGTCTCCATCAACAGCTGAGAGTGCAATGAGACATGGGGCTTTACAAACTGCACACACAATTAATATTTCTGCTGTACCTGGCGTGTTGGACACTCTGTCTTTAGGAACGTTAAGGAAATACACTGATTCCTTGAGAGGGAGGCATGGAGCCCTTTAAACTGGAATCAAGGGGCTTTCTGCAGAGGTGAGTGGAGAGGGAAAGATGCCCAGGAAGCCTCTGAGCAGCGGAGGTCTGAGCCTCAAGTGGAAGCCATGGAAACTGCATTTCACTAGGCAGCAAGAAGCTGTGGGAGATTCAACATGGGTCACACAACGGAAATTGGGAAAGCCCATGGAAGTCCACTGGGTGGATGTGCAGCCTGGACCCTCATTCCAAGTTGGCTCTCCCTGTGAGGATGGTGGACGAGGGAGCTCTGTCCCATCTGAGATACACATGAGAGTATAGCAGCACATCTTTGCTTTATTATTCTTACAACCTTTTTTTTTTTTTCTGTAATCCTTCAACATATCCTTCTCTGAATCTTTGTTTCATGATGTGCACATGAGTTTCTACCTCTACTACAAAGTCTCATGAGACAAAGTAAACCAAAGTGGATTAAATTGCTGGGGCCCTGAGTGCATCCCCCCTCCTTGGGGGAGGTTTGACTCTCCAGGGTCAGGGCCAAGTCATAGGATGAAGCCATCTGTCATCAGATCTGCTCTGCTCACCTTCCTCAGGTCCTGTGGGAATGCACCCTGGTCACTGAGGCCCCTGCCTTGCTACAGCCCTTCCTGCCTGGCTTCCCCCCTCTGGAATCAGCCTTTCTTTGCTGCTCCCAGCATGGAACAGACTCAGACCTGCTGCTGCAGTGGGCACGGGCTGCCATCCTCCCTCCCTGCGAGACACAGCCCACCCTCAGCTCGCCCGGGTCTCCAGCAAGGTCACTAAAGAGAGTAGCTTCCCATTGCTCTCAAACATCTTGCTAACCTGTCTGCAGGTGTGGGCTGTGGGTTTGTTACACAGAAAAGATCCATCAAAAAAGTGATCAAGTTGTATTTGCTCAGGAGTCAGAAAGCTGCTTGCCCAGTCTGGGCCCTTTGGAGTGCAGCCGCGAGATCCAGTGACACAGGGCTGTGCTTTCACTTTCTCCATGGTCTAAGGTGCTTTCAGGGCAGGGAATGGAACCAAGCTATGTGCATTGAAGGTGACTCCAACCTGGAGGTTCCTTTACCACAGACATCTGGTGGATGAGGCAGGAGAGCTGGGGCAAGGACAGACAGAACCTGGATGCTGACCAGCAGATCTGGAGCTGTGTCCCTTATGGTGTCACAGATCTGGAGCTGTGTCCCTTATGGTGTCACAGATCTGGGGCCATGTCCCTTATTGTGTCACAGACCTGGAGCCACGTCCCTCATTGTGTCACAGATCTGGAGCCATGTCCCTTATGGTGTCACACACCTGGAGCCATGTCCTTTATGGGGTCACTGCTGGTCTCTGCGGCGGGATTCACCCAAATGCTTGTCGATGCCCTATTCCTTCCCACCATGGAATCTGGGCCCTAATCCTGGACTGGGGGCCACAGCCAGTCAATGACCTGCAAAGATGAGCATCTCTCACTCTCTCAGCAATCCAAAGGCAGGGGGTGTCTGCATCAGAGACAGGGATTCCCTATGCCAGGCCTCAGTTTTATGATTCAGTATCTGAGCCTGGATGATTATTTTACCATTGACTTCTCCACACCCATTTCCCTGACTTGGAGCAGGGCTGTTCTTGCTGTGGAAAGATGACTCTTTGAGACCACAAGGATGTGCCACAGAAAAAGGCACAAAAGACAAGAAAGAAAGAGGAGGCTGTGTGATGTCATATCTGGGCCCTGGGGATTCAGACTGTGCCTGTTTAGTGGAGGAAGGCTGAGTACCCCACTTTGAGCACAGTGGGCCCATTTTTGCCTCACTTAAATGCTCCACACAGCGTCCAAGTGTCCAACTCCGTGGCTGGGCTGTCATGTCCCACAGAAAACACACACTTCCAAGTGGTGTTCCAGACCTCCTCAGGGACAAAGCAGAAGGTGAAGGTAGAGAAATCCATGTGTTTACACAGATATCGATGCCACCAAGAGCCTGGGTAGCTAAGCAGCCAGGGGTGCTGCATCCCTGGTCAAAGGGGAGATGCAGGCAGGAGCACACAGGGCACTTGACAAGAGGAACATCCATAGGTGAGAGCTAGAGGTCTGGAGTGTCACTGTGCCACTGAAACTACAGCTGGAGTGAGCATAGACATGACTCCAGCATAGACATGACTCCAGCTTGCATTTCTTGGCTTCCAAGCACTTTAAAAATCCTGATCCTCTTCTGAAGCCGGGCTGCAGTTTGCCTTCTGCAGGTCTGGTGAGCAGCTCTCTACAGACAGGACAGCCCGAATGCCGAGCTGGGGGCAGAAAGTGCTCTGTTTCGGCGTGGGGACTCCCCACAAGGGGCAGGCGATGTTCCTCCGGACACAGCGAGCACGGCGGAGCCGCGGCTCGGGAGCTTTCGGCTCGCACGGCTCCCGCCTGCTCTGCGGACGGAGCGATCGCACCGGGGCCGCCACCGGGGGACGCGTCCGGCACGCGGAGCGCGGGGGCGAGCGGTGCCGGTGCCGCGGGGGAGCAGCGAGAGGGGGCACTGCAGATACACCCCCCATCCCACCCCGACCCCGGTGCGGCTGCGGGCGGCCCTGCTGCCTGCCCGGCCCCGAGGCGCCCGAGCCCGCCGGTCTCACCGAGACCCCGCTCCGAGCCGACACCGCTCCAGGGCCGAGAAGGGCGCACTCCTGACCCTGACCGGGGCTGCTCTCTCCGCGCCCTGTTCGGGCGGTCTGCGGGCACGGCACGGCATGGCACGGCACGGAATGGCACGGAACGGCACGGCGCTGCCGGTGCCTGGCCAGGGCCGGTCCGTCGGGGCGCTGGAGCCCGCCCTTCGCTGACGCCCCCGGACCCCTCCCCGCGGGCTCGGCCATCCGGAGCTGCCGGGAGGGCCCGCTCGGCTCCGGTTGCGGGAACCCCGGTGGTCCCGGCGGAGCGGAGCCGGTCCGCCCCGTCCGTGGGCTCGGAGAGGGCCGTGCGGAGAGCGCGGCCCCGTCCCGTCCCCACAAAAGCACCCTTGTCCTGGCCCCGTAATTGCTAATCATCAATCACCATTAATAACAGCTGATGAGGCGGGAGGGGGAGGCGCCTTCCCAGGGGCCGGCCGCGCCGGGGGAGCGGGGCGCCTTGCCCCGCCGGAGCGGGCGCTGAAGGAGGAACTCGACCGTGATGTGCAGAAGATGGATGAGAGCAGAGGGCGACACCCCCGCCCGCCTCCCCTCCCCTCCTCCCCTCCCTCCCCTCGGCGGCCCGGCCCGGCCCCCCCGCGGCGGGGCGGGCGGGCGGCTCCGAGCGCGCCTCCATCCACTCCGCCGCGCCGAGACAGCGAGCGGGCGGCAGCTCTCGCCGGGCGCCGGAGCCCACGGGAGCCGGAGGGCGCGGGCCGGGGCCGGGGCCGCGGCGGCGGCGGCGGCGGGGCCCGGCGGCGGCGGGATCGCGGCGAGTTGGCGGCGGCCCGAGCTCGCCGGAAAGTTGGTGCCGGCTGAGCCGGAGGCGCCCGCTCGCCATGCAGAGACCCGGCGGCCAGGGGACCGCCTTCTCCATCGACTCGCTCATCGGGACGCCGCCGCCGCGCTCCGGGCACCTGCTCTACACCGGGTACCCCATGTTCATGCCGTACCGGCCGCTGGTGCTCCCGCAGGCGCTGTCCCACGCCCCGCTGCAGTCGGGGTTGCCGCCGCTGGCCCCGCTCGCTTCCTTCGCCGGCCGCCTCACCAACACCTTCTGCGCCAGCCTGGGCCAGGCCGTGCCCTCCATGGTGGCGCTCACCACCGCCCTGCCCAGTTTCTCCGAGCCCCCCGACGGCTTCTACCCCCCGCAGGAGCTGCCCCCGCCGCGCGCCGCCCCCGACGCGGGCTGCCGGCGCGGCGCCGACGGGCTGGAGGCGGAGGAGCTGCCCCCGGGCCGCGACAAGGGCCCGCCCGAGCCGCCGCTGCACTTCCCGGAGCCCTTCCCCGGCCTGGCAGGTAAGAGCGGCGCGGGCCCGTCCTGCCCGGCGGGGAGCGCCCGCCCCGCCGCACCCGCAGCCCGGGGAGAGCTGCCCGCTCCTCTCCGCCGTCCCGGCGGCCCCGGGGGCGGGCGGTGCTGCGGCCGGAGCTCGGCAGGACGGCAGCCGCGGAGCCGAGCGCTGGGGCCGGGCGCGGCGGGCAGGACGGCGGGGCAGCCGGCGGGACCTGCCCTCGGCGGCGCTCCCGGCCCGGCTCGGAGCGCCGAACCGATTCTGTCCCAGCCCGGTCCGCAGCGTTCCCGGGCTGGAGTCAAACTCCGCCTGCCTCGGCCGGGCCGCGGGGCGGGAGCGGCGGGAGAGCGGCCGGTTGTGGCCGGGCCAGCCGCGCGGAGCTCTCCGAGGTCCTGGCACTCGGCCCGGGGCGAGCGAGCGGAGGTGGCGGCGCGTCCTGCGGCTCGCTCCGCAGCCCTCCCCGCCCGCACCGATCTCGGTGCCGGTCCCCGTCCCGGTCCCGTTCGGCGCGGCGGGGGCTGCGCTGTCCCCAGCGTGCTGCGACCACCGGCTTTCCGAAGTTTCCCCCGAGCCCGCCCCGCAGGGCCGAGGCGGAGCAGCCCCGCTCTCCTCCGGCCCGGCCGCCGGCTCGGCACCGGCACCGGCTCGGCCGGACGGGCGGGCAGGCGGCAGCGCCCCTCCCGGGACCCCCGGTGCGGACGGGAACGGCTCCCGTCGGGGCCCTCGCCTTTGTGCGCTGCGGCCGCTCCCCGAGAGCGCCAGCGCCAGCCTCGGAGACTTGTTGCTCCGTATTTCTCAGCCAGGTCCAGCACTCAGGCTCTTCTCCCGGGTCCTGCAGCACGGGCTCCCTGCGGCAAGACACAGACGAGCCAGCTGCTGCTTCTCTGGTGCGGCCTCTCCTGAACCGTCTCTCCTGGCCGCTCCCGGGATCCACCTTTGTCTCACAGACCTCTTGGCATGGATGTGTGCTGAGAATCTCTGCTGCTTCTTGCAGTGCTTGGCTGTTTGCTCTCCATCCTCCCTTTAGTCTCTCCTGGGTAAGCCCAGGTGCCTTCCTTGCCGTGCCTTGTTCGTTCCTTTAGAAGAGCACTCACTCATCAGGTACCCTTAGACCTCTCACCCCAGGTAGGGCAATGGGGGCATTCTGCCTCCCCCTTCCTGTGTGGGTTATTGGGTGCTCCTCCAGTGCTCCCTGGGCTCTGTGCTGAACCAAAAGCCCAATGCAATCTTACTTTTTTGTGGAAGTCTTCTCAGGGCAGCACTGCCCTGGCCAAAACCAGGTCTATACAACCTCACCTTTCCCATCTGTGAGCAGATGAATTGTGTTGTGCTTGATCTCCCTCTCTGGCTCCTCCAGAACTGAGCCAAATATGTTCTCTCCTCCCAATCGACTCAGATGAACTGTCCCAGACTGTGGCCACTTCTGAATCCAAGAAATCCTACGTCTAAGACTTTTCCTGTTGCAACTGGACTGTATGATGGAAGGGAAGATGTCTTGCTGCAGCTGTTCATCCCCTGCTGCCTCTGAGCACTGGCTCTGCTCTGGAGCCATGAGGGGAGCTTGTCCTTCTGCACAGATGTGTCCGTGTGGACCCAGCTCTGTGGGCTGCTCGCCCAGGCCCAAGAGGATTTGTCAGGCCAAATGTGCCTGCCTTCTCCTTCACCTGCTGCTTCTCCTGGCTGTACCAGACAAAACTGGAGATGGACAGTGGGTTTGTTTTACAGCCATCTTAGAGGAAACTCAGGAGGGTTGTTGTGAGCTTTTTCCACTACTAAGGAATAGAAAGATGATTCATGTCAACAGGAGCCATCAAAACTATCTATAATGCAGTTTGCTCTCGTATCCAGTCTGTGGCCCTGACCAAAAACAGTTGTCCAGGGAAGAGCAAGAGAGAACAACCTGTTCAATGGTCAATTCTGAAATGATACTTCCCTCACATCCAACCATCTGCACATCAGGGACTTCCTGTGCCAAGTGTTATTTCTGTATATTTAGTAAACTTGGACTAATTTGTTTTCTGTGGCCTTATCTAATCTCCCCTGGAGTCCACCAGAAAGGAGGGCTAACCTTGACATCAGCCACATCAAGATGGCAAGATGTTACACAGATTTTTTTACCTGTAGAAGAACCTTGTGAAGAATAAATGCTCCCTTTTGACAGTTTTGCTGACATTTAGCGACTTATACTCTGGAGTGACTGCTGCTGTCCCTAGGCTCTGTTATATCTCCATCATGCAGGTGTCTGTGGACACAGGATCACTTGCATCCTGGATCAGCCAAAGGAATTAATGCACTATTTTAGGACTTCTCTCTGCATCCACTGGCTTTGAAACTTGCTTCCAGCAACTGCCACCCTTCTTGAGCAGGGAGAGGTAGGCAGGGAAACTGGTGGTGAGAAGCAGCAAAGCTTGAAGTCTGATTTATTTCCACAGCTGCCACAAAGGTATGACCCCTGGTGTAAGGGTCCTTAACATCCCTACCTCTCCACACCTCTTGTGAGAGCAGGTTTGTTCCTGAGCTGTTCAGATCTCCTCTGAGATCCAGGCAGAAGTCTGAGACTCTTTCCTGGTTTGGTGTAGTGACAGCACATTCAATCAGGGACAGGGGGAAGTTTCTGTTTCCCTAACCAGCACAGGGCTCATCACAACAGCCGTTCCTGATCCTGCTCCTCCTGATGCTTCCCTGTCATCTTTGTCGCCTGTGACACTCAAGTCTCTTCACCACGCTTTCCACATCCGTAATCATAGAGTTACAGAATGGTTTGGGTTGCCAAGGACCTTTAAAGGCCACCTAGTCCAAACCCCCTGCCATGGGCTGGGACATTTTCAACTACATCAGGCTGCTCAGAGCCCTGTCTGACAGGCTTTGAATGTTGCTGGGGATGTGCTATCCACCACTTCTCTGGGCAACCCAGTGTTCACCACACTCATTGTGAATAATTCTTGCTTATACCTCATTTAATCGACCCCTTGTTCTATCACAAGAGACTTTAAAGTCTCTCTTTGTCTTTCTTATAAGCCCTCCTTAAGTACTGAAAGGTTGCAATAAGGTTTACCTGAAGCTTTCTCTTCTCCACACTGAACAGCCCCAACTCTCTCAGCCTGGCCTCACAGCAGAGGTGCTCCAGCCCTCAGAACATTTTTGTGACCCCCTTTGGATTCTCTTCAATGTCTTTGACAAGATCAATGAACAGCTGTGACTCTGTGAAAAACAAACCAGCGGGTCAACCCTGTTCTTCATTTACTGCTTCTCGTTGATTTTTCAGTCATGATGCTTTGCTTCGTGACACCTTCACTTCATGTTCAAAGGCCTTCAAAGTCTCAGTACACCCCACCCACATGGGTGGGATCCCCTGCCTTCATTCCTTCCTTGCTGGTGACATAGTAGGTGACTAAAAGACCAGTATACCAATTTTCTTTGTGAACACATCCAATTTAGATTATGTTATCAAGTAGTTCCAAGTTCCTTACTGCAAACCCAGCCCTTTTATAAGACACAAATGTGAGAGTGATCCATTTAAAATTTGGAGTCTGGTTCAGAAGAGGGTATTCAGAGAGCACCTGTTTTACAAACCATCATGTTGCTCAGTGTTCTTGCAGTCTCCAGGGGCACAGCCTGGGCTGACAGGAGCAAGCTGCCCTAGGAGCACTGTTTAATGCTGGGATGCAATCCTCCGTCCCTGGGGAACTGCAGTGCCAGGGCAGGACCTAAAGAGCCCTTGGGCAGCACAGAATTCCTCATCAGAGCTCTCTTACCTTGTCAGGCCCCATGCTCCACCAGAGAGAGCTGGTACACAGGAGTGACAGCTCTTCTTTTCTTCAGCAAAGTGCTGGCATCAGGTTGTGCAATGGCAGCCAAAGTGCTCCTTGCCACCTGCTGCTGATCTCAGCCCCCGAGCACGAAATCTCTGGGTCTTTACCCTCTATGCACATGGGAAATCTCTTCCCCTACCCCTGACCCTACACTCTGCAGCACGATAGAGATGAAGGTGTTCTTTGCCACTGTAGGAAACAGGAGGAGCAGGGAGAAGATTCCAGATCTCCAGAGCCTGGTCTCAGGAAGCTGACAAGGGGTGTGGGAGCTCCACGGTCACCAGGCTACCAGGAATGTCTTCTGGGCTCGAGTAGTCTCCTGCAGTTCTGTTTGTGTGTTTAAACCCTGCGCTGTCAGGCTTCTGGGGGCCTTCTGGCTTTCCCCCTCAGGTGAGGCAGGGTGGCCAGCAGGGGCCCTGGCTGCATGGGCCACTACCTGGACACTGCTTAGAAGTTTGGAGAGCTGCTGCTTCTCCTTGTGCATGTTGGATTGTATGGAGCAGCAGTGCTTCACGACAACTCCTTCCAGTCGTGATTGCTGCCCTTGGGTCAGACTTGAAGAATTTTCTGGTCTCTTCTAGTCTCAGCATGACGGAAAAGCTTTTTCACCTGCTTGTGCATAGCTGTGGGTCCTCCCTTGATGACCCCTGTCTGTGGCTGAGAGCATCTTCTCACTTTGAGCCCTTCTACTATGGAAGGGACTCTCTTCCAAACCTCCTTCCTCCGTTTGTCTCCCACCGTGTCCTCCCTTGCTCCATGGCTGTTTCATCCTTCAGGCAGCAGTCTGGGACACAGGAAGCTTGCAAGGAAGAGATTCACACCCCAGTGCCGTGTCAGTATCCTCCTTGGCATCTTAGCAGGGGTGTCTGCCATGATCCAAGCACTGCATTCTCCCTGATGGCCTGGGATGAGGTGCTGTCTGTTGGGTGATGTTGACAGGTTCTGTCCTGCCCCTCTGCCCACTGCTGGGCGTAGCTGAGCCCTGAGCATCGGCTGCCTCAGCACCTCTTTCCCTGTCTGCTGTGGTGCATCCTTGGATTAGGGAGGGAGAGCCAGAAGTGGGGCCCCCATGTCCTGTAGAGCCCTGCAGGGAGGTTTGCTGGGCTGGAGCTGGCTCTGGATGCTGTTTCCAGGACAGTTCTTCAACTCTTGGCTGGCTCACAGCATCGATGGTCTGGTGGCCTGGGAAGAGACAGGGAGGGCTGAGCTGAGAGACAAGGTGCGGGCGTTCTATCCTGTGCAGAGATCCAGACAAGCCCTGAAGTGTTGTGATGTTCTCTGCCAGACTGAGACCGTGGTGCTGCTGCGGCTGGGCCGGGGACGGGGCCGGGGATGGGGCTGGGGATGGGATGGGGATGGGGCAGCTGCTCGGGGGTCAGAGCCCAGCGTGGCTCTGCCGGCGCTGCCCCTTGCAGCCGGGCGGGCTGCGGGGCCGTGGGCGCTGGGAGCCGGCGCGGGGCCGGGGCCGGGGCTGCGGGACGCGGTGGTGACGGGCTCCGAGGCAGCGGGAGGAGCGGGCAGAGCTTTCCCCGCGGCTGGGGGGCTCTGGGAGCGGAGGGGCCCGGGCGCGGTGCGGGGTGCGGGGTGCGGGGTGCGGTGCGGCGGGCACTGACGCTGTGTGCCCCGCAGACGGCAAGGCGTACAGCTCCGACGAGGAGAAGCTGGAGGTGAAGTCGGCGGCGACGCCGTGCAGCGAGCGGGAGGAGGAGAGCTCGGCGGGCGAGAGCGAGGAGGAGCCCTTCCTGGACGGGGCGGCCGCCGGCGCCGCGCTGGGAGCCAAGGGCAAGGGCAAGGGCGGCCCCGCCGCCGAGCAGCCCCCGCCGGGCTCCGGGGCCGGGAAGAGCCGCCGGCGCCGCACGGCCTTCACCAGCGAGCAGCTGCTGGAGCTGGAGAAGGAGTTCCACTGCAAGAAGTACCTGAGCCTGACGGAGCGCTCGCAGATCGCGCACGCCCTGAAGCTGAGCGAGGTGCAGGTGAAGATCTGGTTCCAGAACCGCCGCGCCAAGTGGAAACGCATCAAGGCCGGCAATGTCAGCAACCGCTCCGGAGAGCCCGTCCGCAACCCCAAGATCGTGGTGCCCATCCCGGTGCACGTCAATCGCTTCGCCGTGCGCAGCCAGCACCAGCAGATCGAGCAGGGCGCCCGGCCCTGAGCCCGGCCGGCTCCCGGACCCTGGGGCGGGCGGCGGCGGCGCTCCCCCTCCTGTGTACATGTCCCTTATTTATTCCGTGTAAACTCTGTACATACGGCAGCGTGTCCTTCTGTCCGTGCCGCGGGGAGCGCGGCCGCCTGGCCCTCGGGCCCTGGCCGCCCGCTGGGCCGGGCTGAGCCGGGCCGGGCCGGGCCGGGCCCTCGCTGCCGCTGGCGCCCGCCCGTGTATAGCTGTGATTTCAATAAATTATTTTCTATGGAGCACGACCACGTTCTTCCTCGCTGCAGGAACGGGCGTCCCGCGGCCCCGGCCCGGCGCGGGAAGAGGAGGAGAACGAGGAAGGGAGAGGGATGGGAACAAGGACAGGGACAGGGACAGGGCCAGCGGCGGCGGAGGTCGGGGCGGCAGGCGGGCGGGGAGAAGGGGACGCGCCGGGACTCAGCCGCCCCTCGGGCGGTGCCAGTGCCGGTACCGGGCCCGCGGAGCCGGGGCTGTGCGGGCTCGTTGCACCCGCTGCTGTGCCGGTACCAGATGCGGGAGGGAGAAGGGGATGGGGAGGGCCGGGAGGCGCCGGGAGCATCCCCAGCCCGCCCTCCCGCCGGCGGAGCGGGGCCAGGGCTGCTCCGGGAGCGCCTCCGCAGCTCATCCCGGAGTGCGGAGTGCGCGAATGTGTGTGCTGTGCTGCCGCAGGCTCCCAGCACGGCTGCGGGCCCTGCCCCGGCCCGGCTCCCTGCGCTGATGCCCCGGGACAGGGGCAGCAACAAAAGGGGCTCGCACATCCAGAGCGCCTTTCTGTGCTCCTGAGCGCTGCTGCTGGAGACGGTGCTCCCGCAGCCGGCCAGCTCCGATAGCGAGCCCAGCCCCAGGAGCCCGTGAGGAGCCAGCTTTGCACAGGGCACAGCTGCGTGCCCAACCCAGAGCACAGGGGCCCTGGGGCTCCCTGGGTGTCCAGCCTGGGAAAGCTCTGGCCTGGAGTGACAAACATCGGTGAGTCCATGGAGCAGGGCAGCTCCCGTGCCTGTGCTGTGGTAGCGACACCCCGTGCAGTGTCACCAGAGGTTCCTGGCGAGGGGGAGAACTGTCTCCAAGGTTTGGCTGGGGCACCAATTGCTCACAGGTTTGATAGGGAGTTTGGGTCAGAAACGGTCCAGCCAGCTGCTGTCCCCTTCCCTGGGAGAGCAGGAGCTCTCCCTGACAGCCGGAGCTGACTCCACCTTCCCCCGGTGCCACAGCAAGGGCCGGGCCATCTCTGCGCTGCCTGGGGAGCAGTGCTCCCTCTGCATGTCCCTTCCTCTTTGGCAGGTGCGTTCTGTTCACCTGGAGCGTGGGGTCCGTGCTCAGCCTGCAGAGCTGAGTCCTCCTGCAGTGCCCTGGAGCTCTGGGGTGGCTGTCCCTGCCCTTGGCTCCCGTTGTGTGGCCACCAGACAGGCACAGCTCAGATCAGAGCAATCATTTGGACAAAGCTGTGCTTCTACCTGTCCTTGGTGGGTGGCTCTTTCCACAGAAATATTTGCTGGAGGTACCAAGAGGGTTCTGTGGGATCCTTTCAGGATTTGGTTTCTCAGCACAGCTGCCTTCCACTACAGGACACCTGCCTCTGTCCCTGCACCACTGACCTGGAAACAAGAAAGTTTCCTCAGGGAATGCCTGGCCTGGTGCTGCTCACAGCACCCCCAGCATGGATTTGCCCTGTGCAGGCAGCAGCACCTGCTGGCATTCCCTGTGGGTCAGGGGAGGAAATGTCCTTTGGCAGCAGCCCCCGGCTCTCAGGAAATCTGTCAGCTCCCTTTCCATCAGGCTGGGCTGGAGCTGCACCCCTGCTCATCCTCGGGGGGCTGCTCTGGGACAGGGACTGCCCTCAGCTGTGCTCCGTGCTGCAAAGGGGACACAGCAGCCGTGACTCTGGCACAGGAGCTCACAGGTACTCACCTCTGTGTGGGAGGGCAGGGAAAAGCCATTCCTCAGCTGCACACAGGGCTCTGCCACTACAAATGTGTCCACATGAGGGGTCTGTGCCACTGCAGCCGATCACAGCACAGCAGTGCACGCTAACCACAACACTCCAGAAAGCGTCCACAGCTCCAGGGTTGGGCCAGTGACATCAAAAGGAGTCAAATTTTATTTTAAGGTCCAAAAACTCCCTTATTCCCACCAGGCATTTCTAGCTGACACTGGATTGCTATGTCCTGCCGCAGTGGCAGCACTGGTTTATTGTGTCTTTAACCCGTGTCCCCCACCACAGAGGCCACAGCCCACCCGAAATCCATGTGCAGAGCACCCCACTCATGCATGCTCATCCATGGGCTGCTGCTGAGGTGGGTCCAACACGTACAGTTTTTAGCTGCATGGAAGGTGTTGTTGTTGTTGGGTTAGACCAATCCCAGAGCCCACACACACTGCAGCCCTGCAAACAGCCACGCTGAAATCCCCACAAATGCTGCAGAGGTGCAGCTCTGTGTAGAGCTGCTGGAGGTGACAGACTCCTGCTGTCACCAGCGCTGCTGGAGAGAGCTGCAGAGCAGCAGAGTGTTCTGGCACCGAGCAGAGCAGAGCCGAGCTCCCTGTGAACCCTGAGCACTGGGACGGCTCTGGTGCCTCCTGCACACGGAGAGCAAAGCACTGCACAGTGAGCACGGTGCAGGGCACTGCCCACACTGCCCACACTGCTCACACTGCCCACACTGCCCACACTGACCACTGACCACACTGCCCACACTGCCCACAGTGTACAGTGAGCACAGTGAGGGCACTACCCACACTGCCCACACTGCACAGTGAGCACGGTGCAGGGCACTGCCCACACTGCCCACACTGCCCACACTGCCCACACTGCCCACACTGCACAGTGAGCACAGTGAGGGCACTGCCCGCACTGCCCGCACTGCCCACACTGCCCACACTGCACAGTGAGCACAGTGAGGGCACTGCCCGCACTGCCCGCACTGCCCACGCTGCACACTGAGCATGGTGCAGGGCACTGCCCACACTGCCCACACTGCCCGCACTGCCCACACTGCCCACACTGCCCACACTGCACAGTGAGCACGGTGCAGGGCACTGCCCACACTGCCCACACTGCCCACACTGCCCACACTGCCCACTGAGCACGGTGCAGGGCACTGCCCACACTGCCCAAAGCAGCTGTGGCCCCTCCTGAGATGGGAGAGCTGTGGGGCCCCATGAGCTGGAGCTCTGGGTGCTGGGTCAGACTGGGGTTGGTGGGAGCAGGAGGGCCACGATGAGGAATGAGAAACTGGCCACAATGAGAAACTGGGCAGCAAAGACAGACCCAGGGCAGCTGAGCCATGAGCCTGGCTGGGGCTTTGGGAGGTCTCTGCTCCAACACCTGCTGGAAGCTTGACCCATTCCAGATGCTGAAGAATTTGCCCATCTGACTTCCAGTATCTCCAAGGGTGGACAGCCCCTCCTCTTCAGGCCCTCTACCAGTGCCTAACCACGTCTCTAGTTCGTTTTTTCACTTGCATCTATTTGGAATTTCCCATCCACAGCTTCTGGCTGTAACCCTGTGTCCTGGAGTGGGAGCTACTGGGGAAGGAGTCTCCACACAAGCACTGGTACCCATGTATGTGCACGGGTACACACACGTGTGTGTGCACACAGAGTAAAAGGCAGATACAGGTGCAGACACACGGGGATAAATACATAGAGTGTGCTTATACATGGACATGCATTTGTTTATATAAATATGTTTATGCACACACATATATGTATACATGCATTCATAAAACAAGGCTTTTGTTGCCCTAAGGAAGGCATTTTCAGCATTTAGAAGGGAATTCTCCCTACCCAAACCTGTCCACTTGTTTACCTGTATGGTGGTTCTTGAAGAAGTGGAAAAGGAGCAGGGATTGCATCCCACAGAGAGTTTATTCACTCAGCACAACAAAGCTGGCCCTCAGCATTCCCTGACAGGGGCTTGTATGAAGATGTGATGGCCCACAACACAATATGGTGCTGGTACTCTTCATTAGCCAGCAGCTCCAGGACTAGCTCAAGGTGCAGGAGAGAAACAATGTCCCAATGGCTGGCACCTGGGAAAGGTTGTGACCCTCCCCAACTCCTCTGCAGCCCGTGCCAGCTTGTCCAGGGTCCCCACCAGCCAGGCTGGAACTCCCCTCAGGGCTTTGTGACTCCCTGTGCTGTGGAGGTCTGCACCCGCCTGCAGGGCTGACTCCAGGACGGGCACAGGTCGGGTGTGGGAGTGTGGGTGCACCTGAGTGAGCACAGCCTGAGGGGGCTGGGACACTGTCACACCTGAGCCTTTTCCCCCGCAGGCAAGGCTGGACACAGGAAGGCAGGATCCCTGCCCTGGCCACGTCTGATGTGCTCAGCACCAGCCCAGCAGCCTCAGGGAGGACAGTGCTGCCCCATGCCCACCTGTGCCCACCTGCCGATCCCCAGGAAGCTGTGCCTGCTCAGCTGGGGCTGCAGGAAGTCCTGTGGGGCTTTGATTGTAAGTTGTGCCCTGTGGGGTTTTTCCTGGGAAAACCCTGTGGGGTTTTTATCTGGGAAATGCTGCAAACCTGTGGTACAGCTGGTTTCCAGCCAGGGGCTGCATTCCCTGGATTTACTCATGGCATGGGGCTGCACCCATGGCTCCTGTCCTGTGGCACCCACCTCCCTGCCCCGGCTCCAGCCTCAGCTCCATGACGGGAGAGCTGCTGGGGCTGGAGCTCCCTGGGGCAGGGTCCTCGTGGAGCTGCCGTGGTCACTGCTGCTGCTGCTGGGCCACCTAACTCAGAGACAGCCCTGCTGCTGCCCCAGCACATGCTCTGGTGTGCAGCACAGCAGAGGCCTGGCCCGTGCCCTCCCTGGCATCAGTCTGAACACAGACACCTGACTCCTGCCCCAAAACACAGTCACAGTGCCCCTGGAGCACAGACACGGCTCCTGTGCTGAGCACAGACACAGCTCCTAAACATGCCCCCAGACATGGACACACACCTCTTCCCCTGAACATGGACATGGAGCTCCTGCCTCACGCAGCCTGTCCTGGCCCACCTGGAGCCACGTTGGTCACCTTGGCCCCCAGATGTGCCCCAACACTGCAGTAACGCTGGGCTGGGTCTGGCCCACTCTTGGCTCCTCAGGACAGCGTCACAGCCTGCATGGACCTGGTGGCATTCCCTGCCCCAGGTGCCAGCAAGGGGCATCACCAGGATCCCCAGCACCTGTTTGCAGTCTGAGCAGCAGCAGGGCACAGGGCCTGTCCCCACGGGGCTGTGTGCCCACAGCAGTGCCACTGCCAGCAGAACCTGGCCAGGGCTCCGTGTGCCCTGAGCAGCCTGCACCCCATGGGCACTGCGTGGGCTGTGTGGCCCCAGACCCTGGACACTGATGATCTCTGTGGTCCCTTCCAGTTCCGGGTGCTGCAGGATTTTGGTTCCAGCGCTGTCCCCGCATGGCTCCTGGTGGCATGGCCATGGCTCGCAGCCCCAGCTCCAGCCCCAGTGCCGCAGCAGAGTGTGGGGACAGGCAGGGGGTTCCTGGGGTCAGAGCCGGGTCTGGGCTGGCACCCGGTGGCTCCTGGGGTCAGAGCTAGGGCCGGGTTGGCACCTGGGGGCCTGGGGCAGGGCTGGGATGGGAAAGGAGGCGCCAGGGCTGGGTAGGGCGGGATCCCGCGCAGGAGATGATGTATGGGCAGATGTATCAGATCGCACAAGATAAACAAGCAGTGAATTTCATCAGGGCCCATCATGGCTTTAATTTGGCTGCCTAATGAGTCAGATCCAGCCGCGCAGATAAAAGTTGTCAGAGCCGCAGCCCTAATGAATTTCTTGCCACTTGTAATCAAGGCAGCTTGTCTGAGGGGGATGATTAATGGGCCCCAGAGGAGCTGCCGTCCCTCGGCTTCCATTCCCGTTAATGCAGTCGCCAGGAAATTAACCAAACCCAGCACTGGGCTGGGGCCAGGGCCGGTGCGGGGGCACCCATGGGCACCACGAGGGGATGGCAATGAGGGGTGACATGGGCACAGGGGCGGGACCGGAACTGGACCAGGACCGGGACCAGGACCAGGATGAGGACCATGTCAACATGGACACGCGTAGCCAGAACATGAAGGAGTGGAGGGGCTGGGGCCGCCATCTGCAGCCCCCAGCAAGGCAGCCTCTGCCACGGGAGAGGCACAGGAGGAGGCAGCAGGGTGTGGCAGGGACATCTGAGGGTGCCTGTGCCAGCTGGGGGTGTCCTGGCACCTCCCTTCCTGCAGCACTGCCGCACAGGCTTGGGGCCCAGGGGCAGCGCCCGCTGCCAGCGCAGCGCGGCCCGGCCCCAGCACAGCACAGGGACACTCCAGGCACACCTGGAACCCCAGAGTGCTGCTGTGGTGAGGCCTGGGCACAGCCAGCCCAGCACTGGGGCCCTGCTGTGCCCATGGCCACGAGACGCAGGCCAAGGCAAGGCAGGCACACGGCTCCCCGCGCTGCTCGGGGTCTGTCTGTCCTCGGGACCCGATGACCCTGCAGCTGCACTCCTGGCTCGTGAGGCAGCCCATCACTCCCTGCCTTCCCCAGCCCAGCTCCACACTGCTGTCCTGCGCACAGGGAGCAGCTGGCCCACATCCCTGCCCTGCATGTGTCCTCTCCAGCACTGCCCTCTGCTGCGCCCATCTCCCATCCCCAGAGCTGGGCATTCCTCTGGGGCATGTTCTGGCACTGTCCCTCAGTGCCCCAGGCTGGCACATCTCCCCTCCAGCCTCAGCACTCTGCCTGTCCCAGGAGCCTGCTCTGGCACAAAACTCCTGTTATCAGAGCCCGAGCCCGAGCAGAAGAGCTAAACGTTGGTCAGTGTGGGCTGGAGAGTCACCAGAGCCAGCTGCAAACCAGGGCTGCGTGGAGGCCCCAAAGGCAGCACACTGAGACACTGGCCTGGCAGGAGGTGGGTTGCTTTATTGGCCTTTATCTCCTTGGCTGCAGATAACACACACAGGGCAACTTATGGAAAAGAAACCGTATATACAGAGTGTCCATATAAATATTTCCAATGTACATTTTATACACAAGTGACAGAGACATTCCATAGCAGTGTCCAAAGCCTTGAGGTTCCAGCATTCAGCTAGAGGCTTGACCCCAATGCAGAGAGATGCTCCTCTCCTCTCCTCTTGCTCAGCTGGAGACCAGCCCCACCTGGGCAGCAGCGGGAGCCAGCGGGAGGCTCTGATGGAGACACTGTGTATGGCTTGGAGCTTTAACCTGGAAGGACAGTGACTCTACAGACAGACAGACAGAGCTGGGGATCCCGAGGTGACCATCCTCTTTCCCCTCTAGGTCAGCAGGGAGGCTGGGGAGGCCTTTGTCCAGGGGCAGTGCTGGGGAGGCGCCACCCTTGCATCAGCACACGGGGAGCAGTCTGGGTGCATGCAGCCCTCCCGCACTGGCCAGGAGAGAGGAGCTTTGGGGTGCAATGGAGAAACACGCACCTCCTGCTGCCCCCCACCTCAGCACCGCACTGGGGGCGTGGCAAGGCCAACACGGAGGGAGAGCAGGAGGGAAGTGACCACACTGACCTCCCTGAGGGAGCAGGCGCAGCCATCAGCCTCCCTGGTGCTGCTGTGCAGGGGAGGCCACACAGCTGAGCTGCCCCCAGCCCCTGCTTTATCTACAGATGTGTGTGGGGAGCAGGAGACACTGCTCCCCATGCACGTACCGGTCACGGGAGCGGGGCGCCCTGGAGCCACCCCAGGATTGTGCAGGAGCCCTCACAAGCTGCCAGCACGGGCTCTGCACAGCGACACGGCCAGAGGCGGCTGGAACGAGCGCAGGGGAGCAGACCTGGCTCCCAGCCTCAGCGGGGTTCTGCTGGGGCAGGGACTGTGGGGCTCTCAGAGCCGCTCCTGCGGCCCTGCTCCGCGGCAGGGCTGGAGGGCAGCTGTGCACGGGCAGAGGCTGTGCCAGGAACGGCACTGAGCTGCATGGGCACGGTGAGCAGAGGGCCGTGCCAGGCTAGCCCATGCTGGGAACGGCACTGAGCTGCATGGGCACGGTGAGCAGAGGGCCGTGCCGGGCTAGCCCATGCTGGGAACGGCACTGAGCTGCATGGGCGCGGTGAACAGAGGGCCGTGCCAGGCTAGCCCATGCTGGGAACGGCACTGAGCTGCATGGGCACGGTGAGCAGAGGGCTGTGCCAGGCTAGCCTGTGCCGGGGCTGAGCTCCATGGGCACAGTCAGCAGAGGACTGTGCCGGGCTAGCCTGTGCCGGGGCTGAGCTCCATGGGCACAGTCAGCAGAGGACTGTGCCGGGCTAGCCCGTGCTAGGACCAGCACTGAGCTGCATGGGTGCGGTGAGCAGAGGCTGTGCCAGGCTAGCCTGGGCCAGTGCTGAGCTCCATGGGCACAGTGAGCAGAAGGCAGTGCCAGGCTAGCCTGTGCCGGGGCTGAGCTGCATGGGCACAATGAGCAGAGTGCCAGGCTAGCCCATGCTGGGAATGGCACTGAGCTGCATGGGCATGGTGAGCAGAGGGCTGTGCCAGGCTAGCCCGTGTTAGGGCCAGCACTGAGCTGCATGGGTGCGGTGAGCAGAGGGCCATGCCGGGCTAGCCCGTGCCAGGGCTGAGTTCCATGGACACAGTGAGCAGAAGGCAGTGCTGGGCTAGCCTGTGCTGGGGCCGGCACTGAGCTCCATGGTCATGGTGAGCAGAGGGCAGCGCTGGGCTAGTCCGTGCCAGGGCTGAGCTCCACGGGCACGGTGAGCAGATGGCCATGCCGGGCTAGCCTGTGCTGGGGCTGGCACTGAGCTCCATGGGCACAGTGAGCAGAGGGCCATGCCGGGCTAGCCCGTGCTGGGGCTGAGCTCCACGGGCACAGTGAGCAGAGGGCAGCGCTGGGCTAGTCCGTGCCAGGGCTGAGCTCCACGGGTGCAGTGAGCAGAGGGCAGCGCTGGGCTAGTCCGTGCCAGGGCTGAGCTCCACGGGTGCAGTGAGCAGAGGGCAGTGCCGGACTAGCCCGTGCCGGGGCCGGCGCTGAGCTCCACGGGCGCGGCGTTGTTGTTGGCGTTGGCGTTGCGGCGCGGCAGGCTGGGGGTCAGCGTGGCGGCACTGTCGCTGGGGCAGCCGTGCTGCAGCAGGATGTCGATGCACTCCTGGCTGCCTGCTCGCCGGGCATAGGCCAGTGGAGTCAGGCCCCGAGCGTCCCGGCTCTTCACATCCACTCCGTACTGCATGGGAGACAAGCAGCTGGTTAGTGCTACCTGGGAACCCTGTAGCCACGGGCATGGCAGCGGCAGGGGGCAGAGAGTGGTGGGCATGGACAGGGCACCAAGAGAGTGGGGCAGGTCAGTTAAGTGGGCATGTGGGGAAACCACAGAAGCAGGATGGATAAAGGTAGCAGGGAGGTGGGGAAGCACTGGGATAGCACCAGAAGCACTGCGGTGGAGGTGCGTGTTCTGCCTTACCCAGATGAGCAGCTGTGTGAAGACCACATTGGCCATTGCGCAAGAGAGATGCAGTGCTGTGCGCCCGTCTCCGTCTCCATAGGTCTCGTTCACTTCCTCCTTGGTGCCATGGGCCAGGAGTGTCACCACGAGACGCAGGTCATCCTCCACCACGGCCCGCAGCAGCTGCTGCCCCAGCGGGATGTCAGACTGGGGCAGAGGGGCCAGAAAGAGCTTCTGCTCATACTTAGCCCGGATCCAGCGCTCCTTCTCCTCCCTGCCAGACAGGACATTGTCACAGTCACAGTTGAGACCGTTTGCCTGGGCCCCATGCACAAAAGGACACAAGTATCAGCACTGCCATGAGAACATACTTGTGTGAGCAGTGAACATCTGTCACATCCAGGTCTGTTCTGCCTAGCCCCTGCCGTGCCCCTGTGCCCACAGCTGCCACCGAGGCTCTGTCATCCCACTCTGGACACCTTCCCGACACTCCGTGCCCCTCCTTCAGCTCCCTACGGACACGGTGTGCTTGCAGCCATGCCTGCACAGCAGCAGCAGTGTCCTGCAGCCAGCCCCGCAGCTGTCCGTGTGCAGCTCCGGCTGCAGCCCCTCACCCCCGGTGCTGTGGGCCCGTGTGGGGCAGCTCGGGGACCATCCCTGCCGCAGGCCTGTGCGCGGGCCATGGCCAGCGGCAGGAAAAGGCCAGCGCTGCACACGCCAGCTCAGTGCCACGGGAGACACCTTATCGCTGCCGCCGTCCCGGCTGGTGCAGACAAAGGCTGTGTCCGCGTCCGTCCCGCCGGGGCGGCGGATCGATGCGCGCCGTGCCCCGCTATCTGCTGCCATTCTCTCCATCTGCGGCTGGCGGGCGGCCATCAATGGCGCGGCGCGCATGCGCGCTGCCGGCGGGCCTGACCCGCGCCCCGGCGCTGATAAGCGCAGAATGGGCTCTTGTCGGCCTGAGTGACAGGAGAGCGGCGGCGATCGGCACAGACAAGGGCTGAAAGGGACAGGCCCTGGGGACCCACAGCACGCCGCCAAGCCATCTCTCTTAACCCCTTCGGCTTCGCAGCTGGCCTCAGCCCCAGTGCCCCGCCAGGGTGGCAGGAGAGGGTGGCCAGTGCCTCACGGGCAGGTAGGAGCCCCACACTGGGGCATCTGAGGAATCCTGCCTGCCCCAATGGCTGCTCCCAACCCGTGCAGTGTCACCTTCTGTGCAGTTCCCAAGAAGCATCTCTGGGGTTCACCACCTCCCTTACCGACTGCTCTCAGGCGTGGGCTTGGGGTAGCCCTCCACCATTCCCTCCCAGACGGCGTTTGCGAGGGCGTTGCCAATGGCCGTCATGACCATGAGAAGCTCGCTAGGCCAGTCATCCAGGTCCAGGGAGCGCACACGGGACAGGTGGGTGCCCAGGTTGCGGTGGATCCCGGAGCACTCGATGCACATGAGAGCGCCCAGGTTCAGGCTGGCCCAGTCCGGATCTGAGGGCAGCAGGATGAGTGTTAATAACCTGCCCAGAGTCACCAGCCCGTCTCCTGCGGCTCAGACTCGTATCTGCAGGCACCTGCCCAGCAGAGCCCGTCCCAGCTGGGTGTCCCTGGAGAGGCCAGGCCCTCTGGCTGGCCCGGGAGGGGTCACAGGGTGGCAGTGGGGGCTGTACCCCACCCCGAGGAGCAGCTCCACTGCAGGACAGGGCAGCACAGACACACAGAGCAGGCGTCTCTGGGCTGAGACAGGGGGTGCCTGGAGCCCCCTCCCCTCCCCTCCTGCGTGAGCCCCCCGCCCAGGGTGCCATCTCTTACTGGGAGCATCGCAGTCCACGCAGAAGCTGTTCCCGCGCGCCGTGCGGACGGCCTGCATGGCCTGCGCGTCGCCCTGGCTGCCCAGCCGAGCCTGCAAAGAACCCCACACGGCCCTTCACTGCAGGCCAGCCCCCCTACCCGCACCCTGCACCCCTCCTGCCACGCCACACTGTGCTCCAGCAGGCTGCTCAGCATGCCGGCTCTGACAACAGAGGCTGGAGGGCCAGGGGAGCAGGGGACAGCGAGCCAAAGTGGGGAGAAAGGGCAGAAATGCCCAGGGAGGGAATGAACCATGAAGGATCCAGCCACACAGACTGAAGAGTACTCTGTGGGGCCAGAGCCAGGTGGGGACGAGGTGACAAGAAACGCAAGGGAACTGCACAGTCCCAGGGACAGGACTGAACTCCCACTGGGAGGAGAGGGATCCCAAAGGATTCAGCGTGGACAGACAGGCCAGTGTGGGACATGGAGGAATGTAGCAAAGCAGATGCCAGAGAAGACAGAACAGAAGCTGGCCAAGACCTCTTACCTTGTTTTTGCTGCTCTCACAGCCCTGCAGGCTGGCCAGGATCTGGCTCTCAATGGCCTGTACCCAGAGCTCTCGCTCCTCTGACGTTGAGGCTTCAAAGAGCCACGTCTGCCCCGTCAGTGACACGATAATGAACTCAAATGGCTCATCTGGTTCTGGAAGAGAAAGGCGTGCCTAACGTGAGACTGGGAAGGAGGAGGTCTGCCATGGGACAGATCCTGCCGTCCGCACATGGCAGGGCTGAGGCAGCAGCAGAGCCCAGCAGGCTGGGACAGGCAAGTCCCTGTCTCCTCCTGCAGAGAAGAATGAGAGCTCTGTGCCAGCCCTGCCCCTCACAGCTCCACTGGCTTGTGGAGCTCTCCCTGCCCTGTGTCCCACCCTCAGAGAAAGCTGCCAGCCTCTGGAGCAGTGCAATCAGCTCCTCCACGGGGCCAGTGCCTGCAGACAGCCCCAGTGCCAGGGCTCTGTGCCCGCCCTGGACGGGCCCTGCACACGGAGTGAGAGGCCTGGAAGAGGAGCCTGTGCAGCGGCTCACAGGCAGCTCCTCACCAAGGCTCACGAGGTGCTCTGCCCTGCTAACACCTGCCAGCCTGGCTCTGCCTCACACGGCCCCCCACGGGCACAGTTCATGGGGTGTCGTGTCAGCCTCACACCCAGCACCAGCATTTACCTTTTATTGCCAACTTCAGTAGTTAGTGCAGTAAATGACTTAACTAAGCGGGGCCTGAATGGAATGACTAATAAACGTTATGTCACAGCACACGCTTCAGCTCATAGCAAAATGATTTGTAATTACCTAATTAGCGTTATGCAAATAACACCCTCATCTCCATAATGTGCCTTCCCAGCTCTCTATTAAAAGCAGGGAGTCAACTGCTCAGCTCCAGAGACAGCGCGGAGGCCGAGGGGCCTCTGGCCCACATCAAGGCAGAGCTGCGCTGGCCTCAAGCCTGGCAGGGCCTGTGCACACCGGGCATGATGTGGGGAGGTGAGCAGGGGAGTCTGGAGGGGTTTGAGGGGGATCCCCCTCCTCTCCCTGACTTCTGTGCCACACAGAGGGCTCTCACTGCACAGGGGAGCAGCAGAAAGGCAGACACTGATGAGCTGCACAGCCCACAGTGAGGGGCTGCAGAGGCCCCTGGCTGTGTCCCACCAAGGGCATGGCCACCCTCAGCTACTGCGGGGCCTCCTGGGCCCACCTGAGCCAGGCTGTGTCCACAAACATCCCCAGAACACGGTGCAGCCCTGGGAAGCCTCCTCAGCAGAGACAGGTCCGTTGGGCACGATGGGAGTGCACAGCCCTTGCTCCAGGCTCGTGGTCAGCACCTGCACGGACAAGCACCAGGCCTGGAGACCACCAGTGTTTGTGAACTGGTGCAGGAGCACAAGGCTGGGTCTCCACGCTATCCTGGCCTGGAGAGAATGGAATGACTCCAGCATGAGGGCTTGGCTTGTCCTTCCCAGATAGGAAGGCAAGGCTCTTTTACTCATTTCACCCTAAATCAGCCTGGGACTCCTCCTCTGGGGAAAGATGTCTGCAGCTGCATGTGTCCTGCTGGAGTGAGAGACTGAGCCCTCAGGAGGATGACAGACTGCAGGGAGAGGGTAGTCAGCCACGCTGCTGGACTCTCCCCTCTGTGATGCACAGGTGTAACTGGGACATCCCACTTGTCCAACACTTTCCTCCAGCTCTCAGCCACAGGAGAGACCCCATAGACATCAAGTCCCAGCTCAAGAACAAGATTCTTGGAAAATATACAGCTGCCAGCCTGTGAATACTGGGAGAGGAAATAACCAGGCAACAGCCAGGCTAACAGGCACTGCCTCCTTTGCTTGCTGGCACCAGCCCCTGTGAGTGCTGCCAGCGCCCAGCACGGGCAGGGAGCCCCCAGACTGCAGGGAAGCCAGGACCATCCATCCCCCCACAGCCCCAGGGCTGCTGAGCACTCCCAGCCCCAGCAATGAGCAGCAGCTCTGTGGGCAGAGGCTGCCCAGGTGCTGCAGGGAGCATCTGCCGACAGTGCTCCTGGGGCACCCTGACACATCACAACAGGCCCTGCTCTCAAACCTCGTCCTGCCTTGGTCTGAGCCACCTGTGGCTGCTGCTGCTGCTGTGTTGCTGAGCCCAAGCCAGCTGCCTGGACTGGGGAAGCACTGGGTGCACTTAGAGTCCTCCTCCTGCTGCTGAGGCACTCCTGCACAGCAGGACGAGGACATCACAGTCAGCAGGACACAGCGAGGGCTCACACAGCTCCATCTTCCCTGTTCCTGTTTGCCCAGCACCTCCCCACCAAGCAGGCAGGCAGGAATCCTGCACCTGTGCACTTCCCAGGGAAGCAGACGTCAGCCCTGCCTGCCCAGGGCTCTGGTGTGGGGGTCACTGCTGCTCCTTGAGGCACCACGCTCCCAGCACTCTGCTCAGGACATTCACAGCAGGGCAGGAGCTTCCCTCCTTCTGGGTGAGAGGCTTCTGGGGCTCCAACCTGACTTGGACAGACTTTCCTGCTGTCACAGCTGAGGGACATTCCAGAGCTCTGGGGCTGCCCAGTCCCAGCCCTGGGAGCAGTCCCAGGCCAACCAAAGCCCTGGCGCCAGCTCTGCAAGATGCAGGACCTCCGTTCCCCTCCTGCTTTGTGCCTCCTGGATTCCAGCTTCACGCCAAACAAAGGCCCTGTTGCTCTCGGAGCCCGGGAAGAGCTAACAAAGGACCACAGCTTTTCTGCTGTGCTGTGGCCAATTCCCCACCTCACAGTGTAGGACAGCACTCTGGGGCTGGATCTCTCTGGAGGCCTCAGCACACATGACTATGACAGAAGAGTGTGGCACTGCATGGACACACCCTGCAGCATTCACACAGGAGGACCAGCAGAGTTGGGGAGGGAATCAAGGACTTGCAGCAGCTTTGAATGCTGTGCACACCCACCTCCTGGGATGGTCTAGGACCAGCTCCCGAGCTCCTCAGGGCACCCATACAAGTTGAATCAGACTTGAGCAGTTGTTTTAGGGAAAGCACTGGGTATTCTCAGCTTCTTCTGGGGAGAGGTACAGGTTTCCAATGTGGCAGGGCCATTTCTGGCCGGATGAGAGGGAGGCACCAAGCAGATGACATAAGCAGAAGGGTTTAGACTAACTCTGCTGAAGCAGAACTGGCAGAACTCCCTCTCCTGCCCCACACATGGGCACAGCTCCTTCCTGGAGGCCAGAGAAGTGCCAGTGCTTGCCAGCTCCAGCCTGACTGGGCTCAGACCTCAGAGGACGCCACTCCTACAGGAGCAGGGAGCCCTTCCCAGCTGCCTCTGAGTGAGCGGCTGCCTGGGGGCAGATGGCAGAGCCTGGCCGCCAGCCCCTCCATGGCAGAGCCCCCAGCCCCACGATTGCAGAGCCCCCAGCCCCACCATAGCAGAGCCTCTAGCGATTGCAGAGCCCCAGCCCTGGGATGGCAGAGCCCCCAGCCCTGGGATGGCAGAGCCCCCAGCCCCACCATGGCAGAACCCCCAGCCCTGCGATGGCAGAGCCCCCAGCCCCACGATTGCAGAGCCCCCAGCCCTGCGACTGCAGAGCCCCCAGCCCCACCATGGCAGAGCCTCTAGCGATTGCAGAGCCCCAGCCCTGGGATGGCAGAGCCCCCAACCCCGGCATGGCAGAGCCCCCAGCCCCACCATGGCAGAGCCACCAGCCCTGTGATGGCAGAGCCCCCAGCCCTGTGATGGCAGAGCCCCCAGCCCCGGGATGGCAGAGCCCCCAGCCCTGTGATGGCAGAGCCCCCAGCCCTGTTATGGCAGACCCCCAGCCCCACCATGGCAGAGCCCCCAGCCCCACCATGGCAGACCCCCAGCCCTGTAGCTGCCCCAGTGTGCTGGTGGGAGCCCATTACACCACATCCATTAGAATTAGTGGGCAGTGGAAATGAATGCGCTGCCTCTCTCTCTCTCTTGATGATTTTTTGATGATGTTTTAAAGACTGAGCTCCGTGAAGAGTTGCTGAGCAGAGTGGTGTGAGCCAGCTCTGCTAATGGGTGTTAACCCCATGACCCCCTCCCAACGCTGCCCCAGAAGCAGGGCTCTGAGCAGGAGCAGGATGAGGAGGGCACAGCCGGACAGCAGGGCCCCGTGGCACCCAGAGCCCAGCGGCAGCCAGCAGCATGGGCAGGGCCGGCAGGGACAGGAGCAGCCCAGGACAGGCTCCCTCCCTCTGCCAGCACCCCAGCCCTGGGCAAAGCACCACGGGGCTGCCAAGAACGAGGGATGGAGACATCCTGTGCGAGACCAGAGGGACAGCAGGAGGGTATGCAGTGCCCACCAGGATGCAAGGGAGCCTGCACCTGCTGCTCAAGGCAGCCCTGGGGCGAGGGTGCCCAGTGGAACAGCGTGTCCCACTGACACCTGTGGGATGCCAGAGAGGAAAAGGAAGGGGAGCTGCAGTGACACAGAGTGCTGCCTTCACAGCTTGTGCCAAGCCCCCTCTCTAAGCTCTGAGTGGGGGGAAGTACAGCTCTGAGCACAAGGGGTACACTGGGGAGCTAAAAACACCTCAGCTTCAATACAGAGCTGGGGCAGAGCTTGGTCCTGCTCTGCAAAGGGCGCTGGCTACACCCTGCACTGGTGCCCAGCCCAGAGAGCCTCCTGCAGGGACCCTGACGTGGAGCCACGGGAGCAGTACTCCCCAGCTCCACTCCCACGGACACCCTGCTTCGCCGTGGGGTGCACGCAGGCAGCGTGGGACAGGCTGGGCCCATGCCTCACCCCTACCCCAGATGCCCCCACACAGCTTGGGGCAGCACTCTCAGAGCACAGGCAGCAATAAGGGGGGCTGCGCCCTGCCCCAGAAGCACCAGGACACGAAGCAGCTCTGTGAGGACAGAGGATGGAGCAGTGTCCCTCTGGTCTGCATCAAGTGCAGCAGGACTGTGCTCCCACATTTGGACATGGCACAGCAATTCCCTGTCTGTACAGGGCACTGGACAGAGCTTCCCCACACCAGCCCAAAGGCCCAGGGCAGCACTTTCTTCCCTCATGGGAGGGGAGAGTTCAGCACAGGGGATGGCAGGAGCATCTCCATCCCAGCACACCAGGCAGAGAGCCTTCCATGCCAGACAGCTTCTCAGCAGGCTCCTTCCTGAGCAGATGGGAGCAGGACAGTGCAGGACACCTTCCCTGCAACCCGACAGGTCCAGCAGAGAGGAACAGGATTCCACTCAACATCAGCAACACAGGAAGCAGAGCTGCCACTGAGCCCCACTCCTAAAGCAGAAGTTTCCTCTGTCACCTCTGCTCTTCACCATCTCCCAGTCACATCCAGCCTCTCCCTCTCCCTGCAGGCCGTCCTTCTCCCACTCCCACCCCTTCTCCCACTTTGTGCCGGCATATAGAAGTACCTCCAGATGCCCTGGAGAGTGGGTAGTCACGCAGGGAGGGGTGGGGGGACGCCTCCAGCATGTGGGGCACACGGCAGGAACCAGAGCAGGGCCTGTCAGACCTGCAGGGAGACGCTGGCCCGCAGCTCTGCTCTCTGGCTGCCAAGCCCGTGGGAAGGGTCCTGGAGCAGGGCAGCCAGCAGCCCCTGGCCTCGGGTGCTTGTTTGCAAGCTGCGACTGTACCATATCATTATGAGGTGTTTGGGATATCAACAAATTAGCAGGCGTCTGGGAAGAGAAGGATGCAGCACCATTCGTAAATGTCAGCTCGCTACCTCCTCATTTTGCAGATCATTAAACCCAATATTCCCAACCTGTATTAGTGCGACAGGGACAGGCCCTCCGCGGGGACAGGCGCCGGGAGAGCGCAGCAGGAGCAGCGCCGTGCCGAGCCCCCAGTGCCGCTGCCCCCAGAGTGCCCCCAGAGTGCCCCAGGGATGGCGTGGGGCTGGGGGCGGCAGCAGGGGGCACACTGAGCTGGGCCAGGGGCATACGGTGGGGTCACAAACGTGTGCGGGGAAGGACAGCGTGTCAGGAGGAGCAGGTGCTCCCAAGAGACACCGCAGCTGCACAGGGGCGTGCAGGGGGTCACACAAGGGTCCAACGGTGTTGTTTCTGTGTACGTGGCAGGGAGGATGCGATGTGGGGTGCAGTGTGTGCACAGGGGGGGGCAGGCCTGGGGGTGTGTGCAGGTGTCAGGGACGCAGGTCACAGAAGGGAGGGCACAGACAGCACGGGCTTCATGGTGTGAGCAGGGGCTCGTGGCAGGGTCAGGGGTGTGCACATGAGGGTCCCTCAGAGGGGAACACAGAGCTGTGAAAGGTCCCCAGGAACCACAGACTGAAGGGGTGGGATCTGATGGAGACAGGGGACCAGCTGAACCAAAGAATGCCCAGCACAGGCTGCCTCCCTCCCGCCAGGACTGAGCAGGGAGCTCCAAGGTCCGTAATGAGCTGGAGTGACTTGTTAGCACTGAATTAAGAGGCTTGGTGGAAGGAAGCGCGGGTGACAAAGCTGTGTGGGGCAGGCGGGAGCTGAGCGATAGCAGCTGGAATCCCCAGCAATCTGGTGAGCACGGCTCAGCCTCACACTCCTGCCTTGCCACGATGGGCCTCGACAGCCCCTGACAGTTGGCATTAATCACGCACATCGCCCCAACACAACTCTTTACTGGCCATCAATTTCCTGTGGGTTTTAAAACTAAAAAACAAAGACAAAACCGCGTCGTTTGGCCGCCACTGAGAAGCACATTAAGGGGCTGTCAGCTTCTCGCCATGCACCCTGCATCACTCTTTAAGCACATGAGAAGTTCATTATCCCCCGGAGCTGTGGCAGCCATGGGGAGAGCGGAGCAGGGAGCGTCGCAAAGGTGCCGCTGCCCTCAGCCGTGTCTGCTGCTCTTGGGCCCTCCTGGGAGCACCAACAGGGGCCAGGCAAACAGGAGAGGGGCTGCAGGGGGGCTGTGGGCTGCTCCACGCCAGGACAGGGCACTCCTGGCCACAGAGCTGTGCTGGGCTCTGGTAAGAGCAGACTTTCCCGATGGTCCTTGCAGGATGACACTGCACCTACACCAGGGGATGAGCATCTCCGTCCCTTGACAGCCTGACACGCGTTTGCCAGCCTGTGGGTGCTCCCTGACAGCCCGAGCTGCACTCCCCAGCTCGGTGACATCTCCGGCAGCCCAATCCCACGCCTGCCATAGTTTGCGGATGCTCCCTGGCAGCCTGACACAGAGCTCTCTTTAACATGAGCCCATGTAAAAAAGCAACAGCTCGTTTGATTTATGATACTTCAGAACAACTAAGATTCAATTGCTCTGCACGTCCCTGGCTCTGATTACCTCCTAAATGAGATAAACTGATGGCAATTTATCCCCAGACCTCACCAACTTTCCCAGGATGCTAACCTGAGCTGCTCGTGCCTAGCTCCCGGCGTGGGGCGGGTGGAGGCAGGTGCAGGCAGCCCGAGCACAGCGCAAACCTGCTCCCTCCACAGCCCCGGGGCTGCTGCTGCCCGCAGGGATGCTGTCACCGAGGCTGAGCCTGGCACCCTGCCTGGCCCCTGCAGCTCCTGGAAGGTGGGGAGTTTGGGGGTGTCCCTCCACAGTACTCCCCACACCAGTACAGCCACACTGAGCGAGCTAACAGAAAGCAGGGCTGCTCACTGGGCTGTCCCCACGCTCCTGCCAGGACAGTGAACCTCCACAGAGGGACGAGCACCACGAGGGGACAGCAGCTCAGCCACACGGGATGGCAGCTCCGCCACAGGGCCCGATAGCCCGCTCCTGGCACAGCAATTTCACACTTTCACCATGCTGACTATGCAAAAGCAAAAACCTCAAATTACCCTGCTCTGAAAAAACTGCCATTAACTGTTCAAAGCAGCTAAAAAAGATTCAAGGGGGTATCAGTCATACTTATGAACACCAGTCCACGACACAAACCACTGGCCATGCCCATGGTGTGGGGCAATGCTCAGCCCAGGGTCCACAGCTGGACCATTCAGACATTGGCTCAGCATCTCCTCATGCTTGTTGCCAGGCTCTGGTTGGCATGCAGGACAGTGACCCATCATGGGTGGCACCTGAGCACCAGTCCGAGTCCCTCACTCCTCTGCCTTTGCCCTGCTGGTCTTGCTGATGAGCTACCACAGTGTCCAGAGCTGCATCAGTTCTTGGAACAGTCCTGGAGCTCAGAGCAGGAGAGAGACCAACCAAGTGACCCCCAGAGGTACCAGGGCAGGAGCTGTGCAGCTGGCACGTGGCAGGGGTGGATGGAAAGGATGTGTGACCCAGGTCCATAATTCATACTGAGCACAGGGATGCACATGGTCCTCTCTTGAGGATGTCCCCCTCATGCCAAAATGGGGCACACAGCTCATTGCTGCTGGCACTGGCTAAAACCAAGCTGGGAAGCTCAAAGTGCAGCAACAGTGGCTGCTCCCGTGGACTCAGAGCATGGTTCTGCTGGCACAGAGGCTGCCCACAGCAGCAGGTCCTGTTGATGCAGGGCAAGCTGGGAGCACGACAGAAGTGACCCAGCCTCTGGAGCTCCAATTTTGCAATTGGATCAATTTTCCAATACACTAGATTCTTTTAAAAAAGAAATGTGAGTTCAGATTGTCAACAGCTGACCAGAAGCCAGACACCCACCCTGCAGCAGCCCATGGCAGCGCTGTGCCCCAGCACAGGTCTGGGAGCAGCTGGTTGTGCCAGCTCTGCCCCAGCAGCACTGAGTGGGCAGGGGCTGCACCCACTCCCCTCTGGAGAAGGACACAGGGGCCTGGACAGCCTGGGTTCACACTGGAGACGTGGAGGATGAGCTGCCCCCTCTGCTGTGCCGTGCCCCCTTCACCCTCCCATGGTGCTCGCCCTGCTCCTTCCACTGCAGCACTGCAGCACTGCAGCATTGGCTGCCTGTGTGCCTGCGGGTCACGGGCGCCCCCTCAGCCCCAGAGCAGCTCAGCCGCCTGCTGCCAGCCCTGTGGCACCAGCAGCACTGCAGACCACACACTGCGGGCTCCTCCTGCTCCCAGTACTGGTGCCAGAGGTTCTGGCAGCACCAGCATCCACAGCGTGCAAGGTCTGTGCAGTGACAGGTGAAGTCTGGCAACCGACACTGGTAAATGAAGTTCTGTGTTGAAAAATGCCGAGGAATGCACACTGTAGGAAAAAGTTACATTGCTAAAACACCTGATAGGGCTCTAAATTAACTATATCAACCTGAGACACTTCAGGTAAGACAGATCTCTGCCCAGCTCACCACCACAGCCAAGGACCAGTGCAGGAAAAAACAAAAATACTCTGATGCACTCATGCTTGCCCCATGTCTGCACCCCCATCACTCCACCTTCCAGGGATGCTGCCAAACCAGGAAGGACAGAAAGAGTGACCATGTGTCTGAAGAAATATGCCTGTGAGATGATGGAAAACCTGGGATTGCTCAAAGACTCCTGTCCTGGGCACACAGGAAGGGTGACAGCCCTCCAGCCTGTGCATCTGGGAGCAGAGGGCTGGGAATTCTGCCAAGAACGCATGTGTTGTTCAAAAGGAACTAATCAAATTTTAAGACTTCAAGCAGTGGCTAGTCCATGTTACTGCTTCATAAAAGTGTTCCCACATTCAATTCCCTTTTCCACTAGGAAAAGGCATCCCATTCTGTGCAAGGTCAGGTCCCAGCCTCTGCACCTCCCACTCTCCATCACCTGAGCGGCCGCAGGACCAGAGCTCCTCTGCAAGCACTGATGCACCAGTCCTGTGCTTCCTGGCCTTTGCTGTGCTCAGCT